>NC_143057.1:111025000-111305000 GCF_052426305.1 Pelodiscus sinensis | reverse complement strand
TGAAGGTGGCCATGGGGGAGAAGCTCCCTCTACAGTCACCCCTTTCCCTGCAGTAGAGGAGCAATGGAGTGTGGGGGCATGTATGGAGCCTGGGGGAAGTTTCTGGGAATGGGTCAACCCTGGCTGTTGTATCTCCTGTGCCCAGCCCATCGGAGACGAGCATTTGAGCCTGGCACAGGGAGGATCCACAAGCTGGGGCATCCACAGCCCTGGGTGAGGCTGGGAGAGCCCGGTGCAGGGAGGCTCTGGATGTGGGTTGTAATGCTTGGAGAGGGCTCGGTGGAAATCCAGAGGCATGGGAGCTGTGCAGACTGGAGTGGGTCTGACCTGACAGTGGCACAGAGTTTCCCAGAAGCAACATGCAATAGGTGCGTGAGGTTTTTTTTTGGCAAAGAGAACTAGGAGAACAATTGTGAGTTTGATCCCTACAGTAGGATGTGGTGAGCAAATAGGGCTGCCCTCAGGGTAAAGTGGTGCCCTAGGAAACTTTTGTATTTTGGCAGTCCTAGCTCCTGTTGCCTCCCCCATCCCTCCGTTGTCCCCAGGCTGTAGTGCCTTTTTGCTTCCCTGTGCCTTTCTGCCGTTGCCTCACATTCCCTCTGATGTTTTGAACCCCAGGCCCACCCTACTCCTTGCTTCTTGACCTAGCATCTTGGGCAGCTGCCCACCCAAAATGCTGGCCCTGGGAACTAAACAAGGCCAGACTGTGACTCTGTAGGGTCCTTATTTTTTACTTGTGTGGGCCTGACGTTGAGAAAGCAACCTCTGGGCTTTGAAAGAGCGGATGATAAGAGTAGTGGGCAGTTATGTAGTTAGCTGTTCAAGACATGTTATCTATTCATGGAGTAAAACGTAATGATACTTCTCCTGGGGAACTCTCATTCAATACAAAGTTAACTAATAACTATTTTTAAGTAACTGCTTCAATATTTTGGTTAGGTCCAAATCTTGGCTCATGGAACTACATTACAGCTGTACTTAACACAGAAAACCAACCCCCTGGGCTACTATTTGCTTGTTTGGACTCCACAAAATGATCTTTAAATTGAGTTTTGGACTAAAAATCTGTAATAGACAAGTTCCAGAGCACAAGAGTTTCCTGCAGTCACTGAGCCAACTCATGATGGCAGTTAACATAGTAACTTTAAATTAGAGTGTATAAACAGCTTGATATAGCTGTCAGATTTTTTTTCAGTTTATTGGCTTGGGGCTCATAGTTCTTTGTTTTTAAGAGTTTGATTTGATCTAGTGTTGCGTAGTACTGTGCAGCTATGTAAATAAATCAGTAGATGGGGATGTGAGGGAAAATATGCATTATTATCGCAGTTTAAACTTAAAGGCATGTAACCAGAATCAAGATTAAAAGCAGGAGAACCTCCTCCACACCACTCCTCATTCTTCCAAATTGGCTATTACAATGCATATAGTATTCTCCTCTGAGGGGAAAATGGGGACCTTTTGGGGAAATGATTGCCTTGAATATTGATTCTGGTTAGATGCCTCTTTAAAACAGTATTTATAAAGAGTGAGTTGCTTAATTCCTTATTGTGCCCAGTGGATGTGTCATTGATGGTCTTAGATAGCAGCTAATACTTGGAAAAATAAACTTAGGTCTTGGGCCAGTTTAGTTCTCCAGCCAGCCTGGAATAGAGGAAAATGAGTGTCCTCTGTGGCTGAACTTGAAGGTATTTTTTTTTAAATGCCAAATTAACACGATCCTGTAACTACAGATTGCTAGAAGACCATAACTCAATTAAATCCTATTTTGTTTACTACTTATATAGCACAGTAGTAGATCACGAGATGTAGTGCCATGCAAAACAAAACTAAATCGCTCCTTAATAGACAATGTTCTTCTGTTCTGTAGCCCCCCCCCCCTTTGGCTAGGGCTAGGTGAAAAGCAGAACTAAATGGGAAGTCAACATTGGAAATCAAATGCAAATGTTAATTAAAATCCAGTTTCCACAACTGGTTTGTCTGTAATTAGTTGTTAGCACCCTCCCAGCCTCCTGTCATGTCCATCTGTCTGTCTCTGTATTCTTTGGTTTCTTTAAAAAAAAAAAAGTGGACGCTAAGGCTCCCGAATTAGTGATGACTCTACAGAGTGTGTATACAGACAGTGTGACTGAAAGCACTGAATGTGAGAGTTAGCATTGCTGTGGAAACCTGAACTGTAACATTTCATTTTTTTTCCCCACATATAAACTGTTGAAACATTATAAATATAATGAACTTATTTTAAAGCTGATCTACAAAGGTGCCTGCTTGAGCAGGGTGGGCAAAAATTTTAGTTGGGGGACCACTTCAGAAATTTCTGAAGTGGCTCTGGGCTGCCCAGGAAGGAAGGGGTGGGGCCCGCAGACTTCCATGCTTTCCTGCCCACAGACCCCGATTTGCCTGGGGGTAGGAGGAGCGCATCAAGTTTTTGCCCCGTCTCCCCTCCCTCTTCAGAGAGAACTGCCAGCTGGCGGTGCCCTCTAGGTGCCCTAGCCCTTGGAGGTAGGAAGAGATTTAGCGTGCTTCCCTGGTCAGTCGGGGCGGGGGGAGCATGGGAAGTCTCTCTCTTCCTGCCCTGCAAGGGGGTGTTTGACTCTAAACATCACATACCCTTGCAGGGCCAAGGAGACTTGGTGCACTCTCCCTGCTCTCAGATCCATCAGGGCTTGGGTGCGGGGGGAGTGTGCAAAGTCTCTTCCTGGCCTGCCCCTATCCTGCAAGGGGCACATGGCGCTTAGAGTCAAAGCACCACACTCCCCTTGAAGGGCTGGGGCAGGGAGCAAGAGACTGTGTGCTCTTCCTGCCTCTAGACCCTGATTGACTTGGTGTCAGGGGAGTAGCAGGGCATCTGCAGATCCAATCAACCCACTTGGCGGGCCGCATCTAGCCCACCGAGGCCCTTTTGCCCACCCCTGTGCTTGAGTCTTGTGCCAGCTCTGCAACCGTACAAAGAAAATCCCCAAACTATTTTAAAAAAAAAATATCCTTCCTGTTATCCTGTTACACTAACACCAGCTTTATCTTTTTGGAAACACATCTTCTGACTTCCCTGTGGTGCTTTGGAAGAACAGAGTGAAGTGGCGATCGTCTTCCAACATGCCTAGAGCCTGTTGCTGATGTCACTGACAACAGATGGGCGTTCTAGGCTGATTTATCTAAATTGGCTTTGTTTTTCTTACTGTTCTTGTTGAACACAGAGGGTGTTCAACACAGCACCCCAAACTCGAAATAAGATATGCAATTTGCACTATGCAAATTGCATATCTTATTTCAATTCTATTTAGAAATAGCTTATTTTGAAATTTGGCGCATCAACACCGCACAGTTTATATGTGCAAAAAAGAAAAAGGAATGAAATGTTACAATTCAGGTTTCTACAACAGTGCTAACTCACACATTGAGTACTTTCAATCACACTGTTTGTATCCATACTCAGTAGAGTTACCACTAAATCGGGATCCATACTTGTGGAATGAGGGTTACAGGGATGCCAAAATAGTGTGTGCCCATTATTTAAAAAAAAATTTCAAATAATGGGTGGCTTGTTAAGACGCGAGGTAGCTATTTCGGGATACAGTGTAGATGTACCCCTATTGAGCTCAAACTCTTGACACGGGAGGAAAAACTTCTAATTTTTTCCATACATGTATGCAATCAGGGGTTTTTTTGTGTGCACCAAGGAAAGGGCAGAGGGGCACTACTTAAATAAACACATGTTACTGGCTGTGGGTGGCTGTGGTTGCTCTTCTAATCAGCTGGACAGCACTTAAATCTCTTTTGGGTTGTCATCCCACTGCTCAGCTTACAAGGAACACAAATTATTGTCCCTGAGCACAGCTTCAGTGGAGGGGGGGGACAAAGAAGGGAAGGAGACTTGCGAAGGGACTGATTGCAGCTCCCTGACTGTCACCCAGCTCTGGTGTAAATTAAAACTTCAAGGGGTCAGCTTTAGCTAATACTGCTGATGGCAGCTGTCAGGGGTATAGTGATAGCTCCTCTTCTGTGCTCTGTGGTTTCTTCAGTGCTTAATTTGTGCTCAGACTGAGCCCCAGCACTGCAAGGCTTGGCAGTTCATAGCTCTGGCATGTTTGGGCTTGCCACATCCATCATGAAAATAAAAAGTTGCTTTGAACAGGAGCACCTCTTTAATTATGAATCGAGCACTGGGTCTCTGAGTAAACTCCCTCAGGAGTCAGGCCTTGTGTCTTGACCTGTCTGAGGTGAAATTCTGTAGTTTCCCCGCTCTTAGACCAGGCCCTGTGCAATGGTACCTTGTGTGTCAATCATGCGTATCTGATGGCTCTGCCAGAGTTCTTGGGGTTCTTCCAATTGGGAATCTGTGACCAGGAGTATACAGGGATTGGACAGACTCCTTAACCAAAGTATTGCTTACCTAATACTGGGAACAAATAATAGAAACTTATTTTAAAATGGGATAGACCTGTGCAGACCATTTGTAGGCTTTTCATCCTCGGATGGCAACTTAGGCTAGGTCTGCAGTACAGATGGGCACAATTAATATCATTCAGAGGTTTGATGAATACTTTACAACTATTATTTAAGAGCACTGGTGTGTGCTCGGCTAGCCAAAATGTGTTCACCCAGGCTGGAATAGGGATGTCAGTATGTAGACTACTATGCAATTAACCAATAAGCCTGAGCTGCTTGGTTAATCTTGTTGACTGCACACATTCTCCCCTCCCCTCTTGCTGCCTCTATATCAGAGGCAGCAAGGGGGCAAGTGGGAGCTGGCCACAAAGTATCCTTGGTCTGTGGTGGGCCCGGGCTTGCTGTGGACAGAGGTCGCTCTGTGGAAGCAGCCCCTGTCCCTGGGGGCCAGGAGTCCACCTTGCACCTCCCAGGGACAGTGGCTGCTACTATGGAACAGCCTCTATCTGTGGGGAACTTGGGATGAGGGGGGGAGCCAGTCTGTGTGGGAAGCTGGTTTTTAAACCAGCTCCCACCTGTAGCCCCGTGCTGCTGCCTCTGAAAGAGGGTGAGCAGTGCGGAGTGGCAGGGGGCTTCTTGGGAGTGGGACTGGAGTGCATTGGCTGCTGGCCCTGCCCCTGGAGACTACTGAATAGTCATATAACCACTAAAATTTGATGCCGTTACACGACTATTCACTTACACGCTATCTAACATCCCAAGGCCGGAATTGTCCCTTAACGGTCCTTATGGATTTGTTGAGAAGTGTCTTGTCTTGAGCCATTCTTCTTTTTCCCTCCTGATCTTTTCTAATAGTCTTTCGTTAAATTAAACCATAACTTATGAACTGTGATTTATTAAGAATAAGCTCTTCAAATGGTCAGTTGGTGTGAGGAAATGGTTCCAATTTTTAAGCCATAACTCCCTTTAAAAGAATTCTCCAAAATCATTGAAAAGACAGTGACCTTTCCTCTAAGTCAGAGGATTCTCAGCCTTCCACCTGCTATAGAAACTATAGCGTGTGGCATGTGGGGGAGAGAGAGAGAGAGCCTCAGAGCTCATGACTTCAGATTAATGGGTTACCTGGTTAACCTGTAAGCATCATTATGAATGTAAAATGATTACTGGTTTTGGTGGGGGCTGGAGTGGCTCCTTGCCATCTCTGGAGGGGGCCTGCTGCACACAGGTTTATAAACAGTAAAACTGGTCTGGCACCATCCAGAACCCGGAAGTGCTCCGGGCAGCCAGACAATTGGAGCTGCTCTGCCCCCGGCTTCCCCGATTCAGCTGCTGGTCAGTTTCAGCAGCAGCTGACTTGGGGATGCCTGGGGCAGAGCACCTGGGGTGCTGCTGGGTTGGTCCCACAGCACCGAGGGGTGCATCCCCTCACCCTTCATAGCCCCCCCCCCCCCGATAGTCTGGCACCCCCTAAAGGTGCCAGATTATCGGAAGTTTGTGTACATATAGCTCTCTCATGGAGCTGGAAGGAACCACGAGAGGTCATTGAGTCCAGTCCCCTGCTCTCATGGCAGGACCAAGTACCATCCCTGACAGATTTGCCCCACATCCCTAGGTGGCCCTCTCAAGGATTGAGCTCACAACCCTGGGTTTAGCAGGCCAATGCTCAAACCACTGAGCTATGTTCCCCTCCCCTTAGGAGCTGGTCTGGTAGATGCTTGAGAGCTGGGAGTCTGTTGTTTATTACATTCATTGGATGCAATCCCTTTGTGTTTGTTCAATTCTCAGTTAGGCTATTATTGGAAAGCAGAAAGAAGCAATAGAAGTAACATCGGGGACGGGAACTCAGAACTGCTTACAATCTCTAACTTTGGTGGGTAGCTGCCACTATTATACTTTCAAATAGTTGCCAAGAACAAGATCAACATGAAAGCAAGAACAACTTCTATTTTCTAGAGCCAAGAATGGTCAGGGCATCTCACCTGCAGTGAATAGAAACGTACTGTTGGATTGCCTGAGGCAATGACATTGTGAAGAGGGGTGTGTCGCGAGTTTCAGTCCAGGCCACGCTTGCTCTTACTCCTCTTGGCATTACATGTTCTATCTATAACAATCCAATTAAGAGTCCCTGTGAGGGAGTTGATAAACATCTATGTGGAGATGGGCCTTGCCTACAGTGCAGTTTTGGTTAACAGTGAATGAGTACACACTGCGATGTGACTTGGTGTGGCAAAAAGGCCCTGTTTTGGAGATGCAATCAAACCACCCTAACAAGAGACACAAGGCTTTTTGCTCATTTTTTGTCAGCTAAGTGCCAGTGTGTACACAGTTTGATTTTTTTTTTCTACTTTAATTGACCTCTGAGAGGTAACCCACAATGATCATCCTGACTGCTCTGGTTGGCAGTTCGAACTCCACTGTTCTGCTGCCAGGTAAACATCCACCCTTCTTCTTCATTAATCTCCAGGCATTTTTGAAATTCCATTTCTTGTTGTCTCAGCATGGAGAGGTCTCATTGCATCTTCCCGGGTAACCGTAGAGGCTTATTGCGTAAACGCTCTTCTGCTTGGAGCACTGTGGAACTGCTGGATCAGCTCTGTGTATGGGGAGAAGAGGCTGTGCAGTCCCATCCGTGCTTGAGACAGAGGAATTAGGACGTGTATAGGCACCTGTCTCGAGGCTTATGGGAAAAAGGCTATGATTGGGACAGGCTGTAGTGTACGGTGAAGATAAAGGAGCTGAGAGAAACATAACATAAAGCAACGGAGGCATTGCATTTTTCCAGTGCTGAGAAAAGGGATCATGAGTGGAGGGATACCGAAAGGCAGAACAGAAAAGAAAACCAGAACTTTAAGGATGTTACTGAGCTGCAAACCAAGATGCTGCAGTCCTTAATGATGCTGCAAACTGAGCAGATGCATGTCTACCCTCCCCTGCAGAATGTTCAGAGCTCTTTTCTGCCCTCCTCTGAACTCTGCCCAAATAGTCCTTTTTTTCTGGGATCCCCTTTGCTCCACCTCCTCTGACAACTTTCAAAATAATAGCTGGCTCCACCCACATCTCTGAAAGTTTGCCCTTTGCTGGTACCTCCTTTCCCATCAAGTGTCTTTGTGTGGTGGTTCTTGTGCAAATAAAGCAAAGTTTTTGGATGGTGACACCTCTTTGTTTCATACAAATTGAGGTAGCAGGCACTACCAATATTAGGGATCCTGTGCTGTCCCTTTTTAAATGTAGTAAGAGCCTGGCTCTTATCGGATTGTTATGGATCATAAGAGCCCAGTGGTTCTTACTACATTTAAAAGGCAGAGCTGCAGCATGGCTGTGCCTCTGCCCCTCCATATTCCCCCCACACCGGCTACTGTTCTCCTCTGTCTTCCTTGCTGCCTCTGTAAGAGTGAGGGAATGCAAATAGTCAGCTTGATGACCTGATAAAGCCTATGCTTATTGGGTAGTTGACTATTTGACTACTCTTTTACATTCCTAACAAGAACACGAACCCACACCCACATGCAGTTTATTGTGTAACATTATATTGCAGCACCAATCACAGAGATGTATATTATTGATTTTACATTTTCAAAGTATTGCCTCCCCACTTAGTGCTTGTTTCCCAAGCCCAAAAGCAATGGTCCACCATCTGCAGTTATTCTGTGAATGTCCAAAGTAATCTAAAGTTGCTCCTACTATCGATATCACACAGCACGTCCAACATTTGGGAGTCATCTTCAATTACGAACTTTGATTAACTGCACTGTCATTTGAAATGTCTTCATGACAGTTATCAAAGCATAAGAGAGCAGTGCAGGATCCATCCCTTCTCACAAAGCTGATGAGGACAGCAAACAAGAACCATCAGACTGCTGTGAAAGAAAGATGGAAACCTTTGGAATTCTGCGACTGAAGATGCATCAGGGGACATAAAGCCTGATCCCAAGAGGCACCTTAATCCACTCTACCTTCCCACAGGATCTTGTAATAGAAGGTCAAGCTAGACTATAGGAAGGTACCCACTGTGCAATTTTCACACTGTCTATGGTAGTTCCTCAACTGTGGACATGCACTACTGGCAGAGCGAGTGTGAATGCAGAATACCGATGCTTATTATAACGTGTTTTGAGCGTCAACATAACTTTTGTCAGCAAAACTCTATAGTGTAGACAAGGCTTTGGGAAGGGAAGGAGAGTACTGACCAACAAGGCCTCACCTCTCAGCAGCTGTACAGCAAGTTCTAAATGGAGGATCTGCTCAGAAGGGGACTTCTGTCAAATAGGAGGAAAATGAAAGGCTGTCCAAAGGGAGGAAGCTGTTCGCATCTTCTGGAGGCAGTGATCTGCAAGAGAGGGGCTGGACCGTGGGAAAGACTCACCTGGAGTTTAGGGGCCAGCCTGATAATTTTCCTGTCTCCTGTCCTTGCTAATAGAAAATAACTGGACACTAGGAATAGCCCTGGGGAATGTTTGTTTGACTGACAGCTTCTGAGACTGAATGGGAACTCCTGCTGAAGGGAGGTGACCATGCCCCAAATTCAAGAGAGTGGGGATATAGGAACTACCTCAGGAAAAAGTAACCAAGAAACTCCCTATTCTCCTCCTTGGGGTCTGGGATGGGACTGGTGGCGAGGGAAGGCCTGGTTTCTCATAACTTGCCTTGGCCCACTAACCAGCCTCAGACTTTGGCAGTAGATAGACAATCAGAGAATACTAGACCTGGAAGGGACCTCGAGAGGTCATCGAGTCCAGTCCCCTGTCCTCATGGCAGGGCCAAGCACCATCTTATCCCTGATAATGTCTATCTAAGCTGCTCTTAAATATCTCCGGAGATTCCACAACCTCCGTAGGCAACTTATTCCTGTGTTTAACTACCCTGCCAGGAAGCTTTTCCTAATGTTCTGCCTAAACCTCCCTTTCTGCAGTTTAAGCCCATTGCTTCTTGTCCTATCCTCAGAGGTCAAGGAGAACCATTTGTCTCCCTCCTCCTTGTAACACCCTTTTAGATTCTTGAAAACGGCTATCATGTCCCCCCTCAAACAGTGGCCTACCAGCTAGAGATGTAAAATGCATTTAATTGGTTTCTGGTGTAAATGTATTGTTTAACTAGTTAACTGATCAGAGTGGGGCTGAGCAGTGGAGCTGTGGCTGCTGCAGGAGTGGACCAGCCCCTGCCTCTGAGGTGCCTAGGCCCCTGCTGCAGAGAGGGGCACTGTGGTTGGGCTGGAGCAGCCCTCTGCTGACAGTGGGCGGGGAGCTGCTCCAGCCCCCAGTGGTTAAACAGAACCAATATGCTTCACCTACTAAACTTTCACATTCCCTACTACCCTCTAGTTCTGTTGGCCACTAAAAGAAAGCAGCTACATTTTCCTGGCTTACATGGTGTAATATAAATGGATCCTTTGCAGTACCTTGTTTGAATATAACAGTACAGCTTGCGAATCACCTTGAATTTCTTGCCTCTGTCAAATCACAAGTCTGTCTCTTTAGCTCAAAACCCATCTTGGAGCATATTTGGTAGATGCTCATACCAAAGATGGGTCCAAAGGCCTTCTTTAGCCAGTCTTCCTGCTGCTTTGGATAAATACTTGTACTACATAGTACTCTGGGTATGCCATATAATCTATGCAAAATAGGTGTTAATGGAAAGTACATAGTTAAATGGGCTTATGCAATGGACTCTCCTGGGTTAAGATTGCCTTTTGCTTCCATTATGAATGCCTATTTTTAGAACTTTACAGCTTGGATGTAGGAAAACTTGTTCAGCCTGAAAATTGTCATATTTACTCTTTGTGAAATGACAGTGTTTTTGCAAATTTGAAAAAACAGAAAGGGCTGTCTGATCAAACATACCTGCCTTTCGTTGGTTGATATTCAATCCCAGTTACCTCTCGCCTTTCCATTAAGTTTTCTCCCGTTGCCTTTTTCTCTCTAGAAACAAATCTGCATGCTTATTGAACTTGATTACTGTGTCTATTTTCTGCTTTAAATATCTTCCCTGACAACTTTTCCACGCATGTCTTTTAACTGTTACATGATGTAGTAATTTATAAGTGCTCTATTTAGGCCTTGTTACCGTCTCTCTACATTGTCCAAATCAGTTTGTATATTTTGAAGTATATGAACTCTATTAAGTTTGCTAATTTGACCAATCCTTTTCTTAACTTAGCTCTTGCTTCCGCAGTTAAAGTAGATTGCTTACCCTGATGAGCAAGGCTAGGTTTAGCTAAATTAGTTTTAGCGGAGTGCTGCAAGAACAGCAGTGAAGCAGTAGCTCCGAATGACAGCTGCTTTGTGCAGCCATCACTACTTCTTGTAGGAGGTGGTGTTGAAATGGTGAAATCTGCAGAGTGCCTACTACTTCCCTTAGTACTAGCCTGCCCTCTAGCCCCTATTCCCTCCATCCCCAACATTAGATTAAGAACTGACTGGTTTTGGATTAACCTTAAAACAAACACTTCCTTCCTATACAAAATACTGCTACTCAACTTTACTCAACAATACTTTTAAAAAAAATAGCTTACTACTTTCCTTAAGTGCACTCCATATTCAGAAGGATGAGCTCTGCAGCTTCCTGCCCAAAGCTAGAAGTAACAAGACACTGTAACTTGAGCTTTTTTCAGTTTTCCTCTTGTCTGTGAGCAGTTAGTGGGCTTTTTTAACTATTCCATATGACATTTTTTCCAGAAAATCTTGGCAGGTAAATTATTGGTAAGAGTATTTAAAGTTCAAGTTGTGTGGGTCAGTTTTCGTAGGACCCTGGATTCAGTTTCAAATTCCTTACAGAAGGAGCATCAGTTCTGGATACAAATCTTTAGTGAGGGGGTTTAGGCTCACCAATTGCTATGGACATTTTTTTTTTAAAGTTATTTCTACCAGTGAACTCAACTTCTGGAGTACTTTTAGAAAGTGAACAATGGGTACAAACATTCACATTTATCTTTATTAAACTTCTGGGGCTTTTTTGTAAGACTTGCTGTAAGCAATTTCCATAGTTTAAGTGCAGATAGACTTTGGAGTGTTCATTTTAAAATGCTTTGTGTGTGTCTGTATTCCCCTTACTTTGATTTAAGTCTGAAAGAGTGCTATTACTTTTTAGAGATAAGTTTCCTTCCTTGATTGTGCGGGCTGACTTCTTCCTCTAGGTGGAGTTGAGATTGGAACTTGCTGTTTAGAACACAATTGGATCTTCTAAACCAGTGGCTGTAAAAGTATGGTCCCTGGGCTCAGGACTTGCACCTCCCCACAGTGGGGAGCCTGTGCTGACACGCCAGCCCTGTATCCCCCACCCCATACTAGGTTGCTACTCCAGTGCTGTCCCCCTCATGCAGGGGGGAGAAAATAAGCATTGCAGGACAGATCCGGCTTGCGGGGAAGGAAGCAGTTCTGTGCACTGTAGCTTGCTCCCTCCCCTGATGGGGAACGGCAGCATAGAAAACTGCTTGCCTGGAGGTTTTCCCCGCTGCTCCCATTGGCCGGAATCATGGCCAAAGGGAGTAGTGGGGATGGTGCCTGGGAGTGATGGAGCCAGGTAAGTACCCCCCATGCCTAGACCCTTTACCCCCATCCCTTTCCTGCACCCCTTCTCCCTCCCAGACCCTTCCACTCCCAGCTTGTTCCTGCACCCTCTCTCCTGAGCAGACCTCATAACCCACACCCCCCTCCTTCACCCATCTTGTCATCATGGGTGCTTGGCTGGTGGTCTGCAGAAAAGTCTGTGGTGAGCAGGGTGGCCTGTGGGCCAAAAAATTTGAGAACCACTGTTCTAAATGGATTTGCCAGGCATATTTCATAATGTCAAAGGAGCACATAGCAGAAACTGTGCTTTTGTAGAGCACATCACTAAAATACAAAGGGTATGTCTACACTTGCACCCTCTTTCGAGAGAAGGATGCAAATGAAGACTTTCGAAATTGCAAATGAAGCCAGGATTTAAGTATCCCATGCTTCATTTGCATTATAGCGCTATTTCGAAATAGCACCATTTCGAAATAACAGACGCTGTTAAGACGGTTATTTTGAGAGAAAACCCTTCTCTCGAAATAACCCTTATTCCTCATACAATGAGGTTTACCAGTTATTTTGAGAGAAGGGTTTTCTCTCAAAATCTCTCGAAATAACTGGTAAACCTCATTGTAAACCTCATTGCATGAGGAATAAGGGTTATTTTGAGTAGGGTTTTCTCTGGAAAGAACTGATTCTTAACAGCATCAGTTATTTTGAAATAGTGCCATAATACAAATGAAGCACGGGATATTTCAATCCTGGCTTCATTTGCATCCTTCTCTTGAAAGAGGGTACAAGTGTAGACATACCCAGAGAGAATAGCTGTCATTAAATCAAGCACTTGGAAACCAGTTGGAGAAAAATAATCTGTCACTCAATACAAGACACTTAAAGAGCATTCTAGCAAGGAAAGGAAGTATGGGAGCTCCAAAGTGTAACCGAGTTAATTGTTAATATTCCTTTGCTGTCTATATACTGTTCTTCTTCTAAATTTGTGGGTCAACTTAGTGCTCCTAAAAGAGAGGAAGAAGCAGGGACTATATGGAGAAGTTATATGCAAACTTTCCCATGCAGACTGTTTTTCATTTCATTTTTTTTTCCTGATACAGAACATGGGAAAGTGTTCTATGTTTCAGGAACAGAAACTAACTATTGTGGGGTTTTTCTCCTTGCCTTTTTTCTTGAGGTAAAATATTAATATTGCTCAGACAGTTACTGTCTTGTGTAGTTTTGCAGGCCTTGACTTCGATGTAGTTCAGGAAACTAAAACAAAATCCCGAATCTTTAAAATTGCATACCACATAAGTAATTAATAATCCTTTTTATTTTACCACTTTTATGCATCCAGAAAATGTCAGCAAAGCATAATAGTGATAGAGATGCAGCCGTGTTAGTCTGGTCTAGCTGATACAAAAGAGAGAACTATGTAGCACTTTAAAGACTAACAAGATGGTTTATTAGGTGATGAGCTTTCGTGGGCCAGACCCACTTCGTCAGCATAAGGTTTCTTCTGTACTATTAACACAATGTATGAGGTAGAAACTGTTTTATTACTTCATAATTCTTCTAAAAATGTTGGTTTGGTTGGTATGTTCCCTTCCCTTCTCTTTTTTTCCCCTTTGTACTTCTCCTACTCCACCAAAACACAGATGTGTTTTGCTAGTAAGAGATGCTGCTCAGATGTGATGAATAACTGAATTTATTACAAACCTTGTGCAATACATTGAATCTGAATATGGCTTTTGTTAAGCTTGGATGATCTGCATTTTGTGGCCAGAGTGCCTGGCAATCAGCAAAGTTGATGCTTTGTTTTGGATAACGAGGTCTGGATTTTTCAAATGACTGTTTCTCAGTCTAGTCAGCATTAAGTATCATTTTAGTACAAGTGATTGAGCTAATCTCTATTGCCCTTGTCTCATAACCATCCTTTTTTTGATTATTGCATTTCATTATAATAGTAGGAAACAATCCCATTTAAAGGATGGGGCAATCTTCATTTTCAAAATAAAGATGGTTTTATGTCAGGGTGACTTCTAGTAAGATCAGTTTTGTTTGTGGACCAATCTTTTTCACTGAAAAGGGGGGGGGGGGAAGGGAGGATCTTCTTTTCAATAAAGAGAAGCTTGTTCTTGCTTGTTTAATTGCATTGGCATTGGAGTATACTACTGCATAGTACTTGCCAATATGTTCAAAAATAGAAGTGGGAGCCAGGTGTATGACTCTCACATTCATGACTTCCAAACCTGACAGCTGCAACTAAGGTAAATATGCTTTCTGGAAAAACTTCCTATGGAAAATATTGTAGTTCTCTGCCTGCTTAATGGGGGGGGGGGAGGGCGGCTTTCTCATCAGAGACTGATAAGAGGGATTTCTACAGATGCATTACCACACTGTGCTGTCTCAGCAAGCCTATTGTTTTCTTAAGGTAAAATGAACTTTAGAGAAAACATTCAAACAGTGAAATAACATACACACATGCTAACAAACTAACATGGATTGTGGCAGGCCCCTTCCTTACAGTTCTACCCTAGGGATGGGGGCCCTCTGGACCAGGCAGCCTGTCCACTTGCTAGATTAGAAAGGCAGCCATGGATCAGTTTACTTCAACTGCCTGTCCAAAAGTATTGTTTTGTGTGCAGGTCTCTGGATAATCTAGTTTGAGTATATACATACCCCTTTTGGGGGTGGGGATGACTGGCTAAGAGCTAATAACCATGGCAGCTCATTAGCATCCCCACCCCTCTAATAGAGAAGGTACAGAGAGTGCCACAACAACATATATACAACTTATTTTTAACACAGTGTAGATACCAAGGTACAACCTTTAATTCATAAACATTAATTTAATTCAGTGAAGCTAACCATAATTCCATGTGGCTTGTTCAGGACATAAACAAGTATTTCCTGTCACAGTATGCTCCAAAGCTTCTTTCTCACCAACAGAATCTGGTCCAATAAAAGGTATTATCTCACCCACCATGTGTCTCATATCCTGGGAACAACACTGCTAAAACACTGCATACAAAGTTTACTTAATTTAACAATGATGGTGTTTAGATTTGAGAACATAATCCAGAAGAGTAACACTGTCCAAAAATCTAGATGCTGTTGAAAACAGAAGTTTAAAATCAGGGCTCTAGTCCTGAAAACTGTAGTTGCTATTGGAATGTTGTGGGGGGAGGAGGAGATGTTTCACATTGTAAAAAGGCTGTCAGAAATGGCGTAGCAAGTAGGAAACTTGACCAAGAATGTATTCTAAGCAAGTCCTATACTGATTTGACTGACCTGTACAAGTGTCATTAAAATGTTTCTTGGACAGATTTTTCTCCAGAGAAGAATGTGGAAACGTCACATTCTAGTTGAGAATTGGAAGCCTTGATTCCTTGTTGTGTAGGGAAGGAGTTGTTTGGTTAATATAGGAAAACAAATGGCTCCAGAAAATACATGTTTTTATGGAGCTTGCTGTTAATTTCAATCTGTGGACCCAATTGAAGGCCGTTTCTACTTAAAATATAGTTTTATAATGTTATCCCTAATCAAAGGAGAATAGGTAAAAATGTTTCAATGTTATCTCCAAGACTTTTTTTTTTTTCTTAAAAACTGTCTCATTCTTCAGTTCCCCTCGCAAGCTGCTTAGTGTTAAACAGCTGCTTATTGAGTTTGTATTATGGTAGTGGTGTTCAGGAGCCCTGAAAAGCGTCAAGGCTCTTCATGTGCAAGCTGTATGAATGCACATAGAACATTCCTGCCCTGGAATGTTTATCATCTATATGAAACCGACTGGGGGCACAAAAGGGGCAGCTGCCCCGAGGCCTGGTGATTAAAAGGGGTCGAGGGCTCTGGCTGCTGCTGCCGCCGAACTAGTAAAGGTGGCCAGAGCCACTGGCCCTTGAAATTGATCCTGGAGCATTGTCCCATGCACTCCAGGCAGCACTAAGGGCTGGGGGGAAGGAGGACACAGTGGTTCTGAGGGCCAGCTGCTGTCAGTCTCAGCCCTATCCCTTCCGGGATTATGGAGACCAGGCCCCACCACAACTTGGCAGCACCTGGTGATAGAGGAGATAGATGGTTTCACTCCAAAGGAGTCCCTGTAAATCCTTTTGAAGTAGGGATGTAAAGGGTTAAACCATTAATCAGTTACCCAGTAAGTATTGCCCTTACTGGGGTAAACAGTTAATTGGCACCTGGTCTGGTCAAATGGCCCTCTTCTCCCCCCTTCTCTCTCCTTCCCTCCCTCTCCTCTCCCTGCCTGTGGCGACACCTGGTGGACTGGTTAACCAGTTAAATGGGATTTTACATCCCAATTTAAAGGATTGGGGATCTGATTTTGTAATTGCTTTTTGGTTAAAAGACATTACGTATGAATGAAAGAGATGATCTCAGAACTGCTGTTTTCAATGGACTTTGGGAGGGAATATAGCCAGAAAAGCTTCTATTGCGTCGGGCAATTTTTTTTATTGAACTACAGTAAAACTCCATTAGTCCGGCATCCAATGCTCCGGGACTCCTGATGGTCTGGCACCATCAGGAATCCGGAAGTGCTGGGGCAGCCGGACAGGCATCCCCGATTCAGCCCCTGCTGCTGAAACTGACCAGCAGCAGCTGAATCAGGGACGCCTGGGGTAGAGCCGGACTATCGTAAGGGGGGGCTATGAGGGGTTTGGGGTGGCATCCCCTCCCACCCCACTCCAGACCCCTCATAACCTCCCCTTCTGATTGTCCGGCATACCTGATTGTCCAGCATACCTGATAATCCGGCAGCCCCTGGGTCCTAAAGGTGCCGGATTATCGGAAGTTTACTGTATATAGATTGGAAAGAAGTCTTACCTTCCTGAGATGATGATTTGGGAGTGGGTCAGAGGAAACCTCTCCTTGGTCAGATAAAATTGTGCTAGTATGCAGACTCCCTTAAAGTCTGGCCTGTTAATGTATTTTAAAGAAGACTGTTTAAAAGGGGCCATTTCTAACACTGTTTACACCAATTTCTCCTTGAGTCCAGTCTAACATAAACAATCAAATGTCCCCATATATTATGAGGAAACAAACGAGTGAGACTTTGAAATGCAGGCAAATGCTGTGTTTTATTGTGAATCTGAGAATTGCTAGGTCATGTGGACAGTGAAGAGGAACTGGAGATCTGGGGGTTAGGAAATAGACTCATGCCTATAATGTGAGCAAAAAGAGTTGCTCTTAATATGATGAGCTGTAATGGCTGTCTAAACAAGACAATGAATTGAGACAGGAGAGGAAAAGTACATCATGAAGCTGTTGTATAACAAGACATATAGGGCAGTCTTGCCTTGCCTGGAAGTATACAATAAGAATGTTAAGTGTATAATTTGGTAATTGTGTAGTCCACAAAAATTGTGTTGACTACATGATTAATCAATAAAGGTTGGCACTGCAAGCACTCAGCCCTGGCTTGTGCTGGATCCAGGAGCTGCTCCTGCTGAGGCTCTGCATTAAAAGTATTTTAGGAGCCCGCTCTAAGACAGTGGTGCTGGCCCACTGGGATTCCATCTGTGGCCCATGTACCCCCTGTTTACCCTCCTCCCCCACACACTTCTTGTGTACTGGGGCACGGCAGCCCCGCTCTTCCTACTCCCTACCTCCCCTCTTCTAGCGCTTTTGAAGTGCCAGGAATCTGCTGATTTGTACACTGCAAGTGCTGGGAGGGCCAGGGAGAAGTAGAAGGCGCGAGGCTCCAGTGCATGAGGTATGGGACAAGTGAACAGAGGAGTGTGAACCCCAGAGGGTTAATTTCCCTCATCTCCTGTGCCGCATCCAATTGTACCTATCAAAAATGTCATGGTAGAGAGCATAAGGAAAACCCTTGGCTTTAACTACACCTACCATAGCTAGGATTACCAGGTAGCTTCAGAAAAAAATACCAGACACACTTTGGCGGGGGTGAGGGGAGCAAGGGACCGGCTGGGAGGGGAGCGATGCTGGCTGGGTGGAGTGGGGCGGGGTGGGGGGAAGAGACGGGAAGCACGGCTGGTGCGGGGGGGGGGGCGGTAGGGGCAGTGGGGCTGGCCAGGGAAGATTGGGGGGGCACAGCCAGTGGGAAGCAGGGCTTGTTGGGGGAGGGTAGAGGGAGAGTGGGGCTGCGGGAGGGAGATCGGGAGGAGGAGAACCAGCCGGCAGGAAGCCGGGCTGGCTGGGAGAGGGTTGGGGAGAGCATCAGCTGGCAGGGAGTGGGACTGACCTGGGCACATGTAGATCCCAGGGCGCTGCCTGTCACGTGCACGGTCCCGGTGAAGCACGAGTGAGTCCAGCTACAGCTCCACAACGCCCATGAACAGCGCTGAGAAGCACGGACAGGGCTTCTCCTCCTGCCCAAGGCGTCACTCCTACGTCAGACACAACGAGAGGCTCCCAGCGCCAATCGCGCCCCCCCCTCCAAACAACTTCTCCCGCCCCCACCAGGCTTCCATCGGGTGCCCAGCTGGAAAACCAGAAAATACCGGACACAGCACATGTCTGGTATTTTCTGAAACTTTTACCGTACAGAGGGCCCAAAAACCTGATGGTCTGGTTGAATACCGGACATCTAGCAACCCTAACCATCGCTCATATTAAAAATAAACATTTCAGTATCTACCTAGATGGGTTTTTTTCAGTGTTCACCCGTGTTCATTCTAACAAATTTCAACATTACACATTCAGATTCCAGTTTTCAGAAGATGAACTGGGGTGCACTTGTATAAGATATTTGTACACTTCCTGGAAGGTGTGTGTCTTTTTTTTTTTTTTTTTTTTTGGGCAAGTCACATGGAAGAGAGGGCCTCCGTAATTGGTGTGAGTTACAGAGGAGGTCAGACTAGACAATCAGAATGTTCTCTTGGAATCGATCTCTATTTTTCTTTCATAATCTCATTGTCCTGCCTTGATCTTTTTGAAGTGGAGAAGGAAGAAGCTATCACATGGTGCTGGGAAAAACTTAAGTGAACACGTCATGCCAGTTAGCTAGGCATGAGCTTTTTTTGGTGACTGGTAATTTTGGCACTTGCTGTGGTCATATTTAGACTTCTAAAAATAGTTCTCTGTGTGCACACTTGTGTAACAGTTTTGCAACTGGTGTGGTGATAGTGAGATGTTGACAAGGATTCCAACCCAGTTTCATCCTTCACCTTCCTTAGTTTATGAAAGTCCATGTGTAAACCACAAAATGGCTTTCAGAAAATGTTTTTTTTAAAAAAGAAAAAAGCTCATTCACCATCTTACTGTATCAGAAACCAACTCTCTACTCCTTCTCTTATAGAACCATAGAGCTGGAAGAGACCTCAGAAGGTCAAGTCCAGCCCCCTGCTTTATGCAGGACCAATCCCAACTAAATCAAGCCAGCCCGGGCTTTGTCAAGCTGAGGCTTAAACACCTCTAGGGTTGGAGACCCCACTACTTCCCTAGGTAACCCATTCCAGTGCTTCACTATCCTGCTAGTGAAAGTTTTTCCCTAATATCCAACCTGGACCTCTCCCACCACAACTTGAGACCATTGCTCCTTTTTCTGCCATCCGTCACTACTGAGAACAGCCTTTCTTCATCCTCTCTTGAACCTCCCTTCAGGAAGTTGAAGGCTGCTATCAAATACCCCCTCACTTTTCGCTTCTGCAGACTAAACAGACCCAACTCCTTTAGCCTCTCCTCATAGGTCATATGCTCCAGCCCCCTGATCATTTTGGTTGCCTTGCGCTGGACCCTCTCCTATGCGTCCACATCCTTTTTGTAGTGGGGGGCCCAGAACTGGGCACAGTATTCCAGATGTGGCCTCACCAGAGCCGAATAAAGGGGAATGATGACATCTCTGGATCTGCTGGCAATGCTCCTCTTAGGTTGCATTAATATGCCTTCTTGGCTACAAGAGCACACTGTTGACTCATATCCATCTTCTCATCCACTGTAACTCCCAGGTCCTTTTCTGCAGAACTACTACTTAGCTGGTTGGTCCCCAGCCTGTAACAATGCTTGGGATTGTTCTGTCCCAAGTGCAGGACTCTGCACTTGTCCTTGTTGAACCTCATCAGATTTCTTGTGGCCCAATCCTCCAATTTGTCTAAGTCACTCTGGACCCTATCTCTGCCCTTAAGCGTATCTACCTCTTCCCCTAGCTTAGTGTCATCTTCAAACTTGCTGAGGGTGCAATCAATCCCCTCATTCAGGTCATTAATAAAGATATTGAATAAAACCGGTTCTAGAACCGAACTTTGGGGCACTCTGCTAGAAACTGACCGCCATCCTGACATCGAGCCGTTGATCACTACCTGCTGGGTCCGGCCTTCTAGCCATCTTTCTATCCATCTTACCATCCATTTATCCAATCCACATTCCCTTAACTTGCTAGCAAGAATATTGTGGAAGACGGTATCAAAAGCCTTGCTAAAGTCAAGGTATATCACATCCACTGACTTTCCCATGTCCACAGAGCCAGTTACCTCATCATAGAAGCTAATCAGATTGGTCAGGCACGACTTGCCCATTGTGAATCCATGCTGACTATTCCTAATTACTTTCCTCTCTTCCAAATGCCTCAAAATGGATTCCTTAAGGATCCTTTCCATGATTTTTCCAGGAACCGAGGTAAGACTGACGGGCCTATAGTTCCCTGGATCATCCTTCTTCCCTTTTTTGAAGATGGGCACTACATTTGCCTTTTTCCAATCATCCAGGATCTCTCCTGATCTCCATGACCTTTCAAAGATAATGGCCAAAGGCTCCTCAATGACATTTGCCAACTCCCTCAGTACCCTCAGATTCATTATGTCCGGACCCATGGATTTGTGTACGTTTAGCTTTTCTAAATAGTTCCTAACCTGTTCTTTACCCACCAAGGGTTGTCCATTTTCATCCCATCTTGCGTCACTTAGCGCATTAGTCCGGGATCCCACCTTGTCCATGAATACAGAGGCAAAGAAAGCATTGAGTACTTCAGCTTTCCCCACATCATCTGTCACTAGGTTACCTCCTTCATCCATTAGGGGCCGCACACCCTCTCTGATCACCTTCTTCTTGTTAACATGCCTGTAGTAACTTTTCTTGTTACCCTTCACATCCTTAGCCAGTCGCAATTCCATTTGCGCTTTTGCCTTCCCGATAACCCCCCGGCATTCTCGAGCTATACATTTAAGCCTCTCCCTGGTCATTTGTCCAAGTTTCCACTTTTTGTAAGCTTCCTTTTTGTGCTTAAGTTCACCAAGGATTTCCCCTGTAAGCCAGTCCGGTCTCCTACCATGTTTGCCTCTCTTGCTACGCGTCGGGATGGTTTCTTTCTGTGCCTTCAATAAGGCTTCTTTAAAATACTACCTCTTGGTTCCATTAGTATAAGCAAATGGTTTTTATATATTGTATGCACATGGCTGGATATACAGGTCTGATAGCAGTGTGACCTGTTCATCCTCAAGCACTTCCCTTATATTTGTAAACTTATTTATGTAAGCCAGGATTCAAATTTGGCACATTTGAATAAAACTCATGTAATCTTATTATAGTGTGAAGGACAAAAAAGAGGAATTGATTTCTTTGTTACACTGCATTGATGGAACCGAGTAGCTTCAGTCTGGTTCGCAGAAGAAGTAAGGCTTGTGGAGTTAGCACAGAGTTGCAGTTTAAGAAAAATGAATTTTAGATTTCCGTAACTTGTTGGGCATCTCACGACTGGAATTAGTGAAAGCATGGAGCATGCTTTGCTGTGTGGCAGTGTTTTTGTGTCTAAGGTTGAGGTATGGGGAGGAGTGGATTGAGTGTTTTGTGGTGGTAACCTCAAACTGAGCAAAATTACTTTGGAATAAGATGATGGTTGTTGAAGGAACTTCAATGGAGATTCATTCCAGAGTGTCTCATAGACAATGATTATTGGTAGGTTTTTCTGAATGCAACTTCAGGGCTGTAAGAGAGAGATCAATAGAGTTTAAGACTAGAAAGAGACCATTACTTCATTTAGTCTGACCTCTTGTAAATCACGGTCCCTTATTGAATTCAATATGGGGTAACTGGGTGAAACCTAACTTGTTGTTTAACTGGTCTTCCAGAAGGGCATCCACTCTTGATATTTAATATCTCAAGAGATGGAGAATCCACCACATGGTTGGGGACAGATTATCAAGCAATTGGTCACTGTTAAAAATTTGTGCTGCATTAGCCCTTTCTGCCATAACTTTGCAGTGGGAGCCCATGCAGATTAAGGATATATTATTTTTAAAACGGGATTTTAAAAAAAAGTAAATGAAATACAGACTTAGTTAAACACTGAAATTCACAATTTACTTTAAGGCCTGAAGGTCTCATAATCTATTAAAATCACTTACATTAGATAAAAAAATGAACCAGTATGGATTTGCTATCAAGGTTTTAAGTCAAACCAGTGAACTGGTGGAAGCTGTTAGTTAAGTAATTGGAAGCAGAATTTGTGGAAGTGCTAAACCAACTTCTAACTACGGTAGCCTCTTTTTGTAGATCCAGAGAGAATTGTTTTCATTTTTAGTCTATTCCACTAGTTCAGTTCAACGACTAATATATTCAAATTAGGAAACCAGCTGAGAGCTCAAAAAGCAGGAAAGCTTGTTTTTTCTCTTGGAATATATAAATAAAACTAAGGATGACAGCCTACTAATACTAAAATCTTGAGGGTCAGGCTGACCAGACAGTCATTTCAATTAATTAGCTATATACACATTTCCTTGGTTTAATAATTCAGTTTTTTTAAATGCAAAGTATATTTTCATAAACCTGTTGTTAAACCTTTTAAATTATATCCAGCATATTTTAGGTAATTTTTACCTATGTATTTAATTTAAATTTCCATCCAAATAGTTTGACAATGATTGCAATTAAAAAAAAAAAATTGACTAATAAGTAACATACCAATCACCATTTTCTCACAATAAAAATATCAAAATAAGGACTTGAATAAACATGAATTAGGTTGTATAATTGCTTAAATAAGGTATAGGTGTATCCTCCTTGGTTAGCAGAAAGTAGTACCAAATTTAGTGTAAATACAGCATTTACACTAAGCAACCAATGAGAATCAGCGAAACTTTAGGAAAATAAGAACAAATGAAAACACTGTTTAAATTAATGATTACATTTAAGTTACCTACTTTTTTATTTATGGCTATAACTGGTGATCTAAACCAATGCAGCCGTCCTTGGGAGCTCATGCTCAATTGCTTTTCCAGTATGCCCCCTAGATTAGGGGTGGGCAAATACCAGCTCGTGGGCGAGATCCAGTTCACCAGGATCAGCCCCTGGTGGGCAGGAGCCTCGATACTTACTCCACCTGCACAGGTACAGGCAATTCCCATTCCCAGCCAGCGGGAGCTGTAGGAAGCCATATCCCGGGTCCATGCTGCTTCCTGCAGTTCCCATTGACTGGCAATGGCAGTCTGTGGCCACTGGACCTGTAGTTGCCTGTACCTGAAAAGGCCCAGATAATTCTAATGGCGCTGGCTCACCAGAGGCTAACCCTGGCGGACTGTTTCCTTGCCCACCTCTGCTCTAGATGGTTTTCCTTCACTGCCTCTAGGATAGAGTCCCCTGTTCTGTAGGAATGGTCTGCATTCCTTATTCCCAGATGTATAACTTTGCACATGGATATATTAAGATGTTTGTTTGAATGGGCTTAGCTTGCCTTGTAATCTGAATGGGTCTGTGTGATTTTCGTGTCCTCATCATTATTTATTATTCTGTCAAATTATCTGCAAATGTTATCCACAAGTGATTTAAAAAAAATATTTTCTTCCAGATCATTGATGCAAATATTGAATAGCGTCAGGTTTAATACTGACCTCTGCAGAAGAGTACTAAGAACACCCTCTTTCAATTATAATGGTCTTTTTTGAGAACTGTCACTTAGCCAGTTCTTAATCCCTTGATATTGTACGTTGCTAATTTTTTAATCACAATGTCAGGAGGTACTAAGCTGGATCCCTTACAAAGTTGAAATATAGTACATCTACGCAGTTATTTTTAACAGCCAAATTTACAATCTCATCGAAGAATTAAATCAGGTTTGTTTGACAAGACCTATTTTCTGTAATAGTGTTGATTTGACACTAATTGTATTCCTATCCTTGAATTCTTTATCAAGTGAATCTCATGACAGCTTTTCCATTACTTTTCCTGGGACTGATGTCAGGCTAACCAAAACTATTTATCCTGGTCATCCTCCTTACCCTTTTTACGTACTCCTTTTTATCTCCTCATCCAGCTGTTTCAGGATACTTTGTGTTTAAGTTATCCAGGCCTTCCTGTTTGCAAAATATTTATCCCTAGTAGATAACAGATAAGGGTAATAAATTCTTCATTGTGCTAAGGTCTATAAATCAATTATGAGTCCTTCAGCCTGTTTGCAGTTTAGGGGGCAAAACCAGTTCCGCCAGTTGCTGGTAGCAGGTGAATACCCAGTCTCCTGAAGTTCCCTTCTTCTGGGTGTTTATTTCCTCTGTCTTTACCTAGTGGCTGGTGACTCAGCCACACCTCCTAGCTGCAGAGCTTTTCTGAAAGTGATTACAAGCTGTATTTCAAATTAATCTGAAGATTAGCAAGATTAATTGTTAGACTGTCTAGTTCCGAGCCATGTCCATGGGCTGTGCCCCCTGCTAGTGGTGATGGAGCGGAAGCAAAACTGAGCAGTCAGAAGTATTAAACATGGCTGGTATCCAGCAGGCTTCAGGGAGTGAGCTAGGCTGGCAAAAGAAGCCTGTGTCTCTTGATTTTCTTCTTTCCCCATTATTGAATGCCTTTTTGGGGATTATGGGCATTTTTAAGAACGTAATTTAGTTCCCTAAGCCCAATCTGGATCTTGTTACCCCTTCTCCCGCAGCATAAAAGGATAGGGGTGGAAACTGACTAGTCCCCTGTGTGTGTTTTGGGGGCTGGGCAGGGGCAGGATCTCCTCCCGGCTGTCGAAGAGTGGTTTGTGTGGCGGGAGAGCTGCGCAGAGCCTGACACGACCGCCTTAGAGCAGCTTCACTCAGCAGGCGGCTGCACTCAGCTGGTGGCTGGGAGGCAGCGCAGGGCTAGGTGGGGGAGGGGAAGGGGACAGGCCAGGTGCTGGGGGACTCTGGGATGGGGCTAGAAGTAGAGGAGTTAGGGCATGGCTGGCACTGGGGATGGGGCTAATATTGGGGGCTGGCACTGGGGGGAACTTGTGGGAGGGTGGGGTGCAGTGGATTTCTGGAAACAGGAAGCTGGCACTGGGGGTGTGGTTCTGGTGGTTCTCTAAGGGATGAGGGGCTGGAATGGGGGCTCTGAGGGTGGGAGGCTGACACTGGGGGGTAGGATTCAGGGGAATATAGGGTCAGTGGCTGGAGCTGGGGGGTTGTGGAGTGGTTAGAGTTAGCACTGCGGGTGCTCTGGAGACTGGGGCTTTTGAAGGATGGGTAACATTTTGTTTGTATATGTGCCTAATCAATATGCAAATAAAATGTTACCGATCCACCAAAAGTTTGTGAATGGTTTGCTGGTAGCTGGTATCAAAAAAGTCAGGAACCAGTTATATAATTACTTTAGATTTGAAGGCTGGAAGGAACCATTTCTCTCTCTCTCTCTCTCTCTTTTTCTCTCTCTTTTTCTCTTTTTCTCTATCTTTCTCTTCCTGAAACTGGATTAAAACATACGACTTAAAATGGCATCTAATCCCTCTTTATAATTCTTTTGTGCCATGAGAGGGATGGGGACTTCTGCCAGACCTAAAAGTCTGGGGGTAGTCTACATCGCAGCATTATTATGTAAGTTAGCATGAGTGCAAATGCTTGTAAGAGTAAGCAGCATCAGATGGTGTTAAAAGCATGTAATATGTGTGAGTATAAGAGTTCAGAGGAATTGACACTTTTTTTCAATCATCTCACTGAAGTTGGAAAAGACCTCTTTTGGGGACTTGATATTTGAATCCAGTCAGTGGAGGTCGTATCAATATGCGGGAAGACTGTATTTTTTTTCTATATACTGCTTTTGTATTTGTGGCAAGAAATTGTGGCAACATCTGTAAGTCTTTTAACCCTTATCACCATTCATTCCCTTTTCTGAGAGATCCATTTATTTCCACCAGGGATTAACAGGAGGTGAAATTATACTTCATGAGACTCTAAAGGCTCCTATTTTCAATATATCTTTCAAGTCTTAAAGGATTTTTTAACTCCATTATTTGTGTTTTTAAAAAAAAATATTTTAATTTGAAATGGTTAAAGACGGTATTGTCCTTTCTTACCATCCTTGGAGAGAGCATTCTTCCTGAAAATGGTTTAAATTGTGTAAGCATTGTCAGAGAACTAATTCCCAAAATACTTTGTTTATATTCAGATGGCTTCTAAAATTTGTAAACAGTTACAGCATGAAAAGATTTTGCGATATTATCTATAAAACATATTACTATACACATAGCATTGATGTCAGTTTAGATTTATATACAAAATATTTGCAATAAACATCTCAAAAGAAGCTTATGCCACCTAAATAATTTGAGGGATAACCTAAGGGTTTCTAACATGAATTAGAAATAACCAAGATCTTAAAAAAAATTTAAACCAGAAATGTTTTCAAAGTTTAAAAAATGAAGACGTTAGAGTTTTAAGTATACCAGTGGGGAATGCTACACTGTGTGGGGGTGTGGTTTTTTTTTTTTCTTTTTAGGGTGAGGACATAAGCAGCCAAGCCAAGAATTTGCTGTAAAATACACAGTAATTAAAAACAGCTAATCACACCTTTTAGATGTATTTCAACAATTTCAAAGTGCCTAGCGGGTTGATCTGTGTATAACTAGACTTTGTTTAATTGTCATACGCTTGCTGCACAGAACACACATACTAGGTACGGCAATATCTACACCTCTTGCTTTAAATATTGGCAACATGCCCCATCAAACACATACTGCGGTGACAATCCCGCATGCTCCCCTACTCTTTCTCTAAAGTACATCACCGCTTTCTCTGTCTCTGGTCTCCAGATTGTGCTAGTTTACAAATATCCTGTAGCGCACTAACTCAAAACAGCACAGTATCTAAAATGTAACTTATAGCAAATAACTGAGAGAAAACAGAAACGGTCTTGGAACTTGCATTTTCCAGGGCTAAAAGCATAGGCTTCCTGGAAGAAAGCTAAGGAAAATAGTGAAGCTTTTTAAGGAAGAGTTAAGGTTGCCTATCACAGCTGTGTATCCATCCAGAATGTTGTATACACCCTATGAAGACGTCTGAAAACTAAAAAAAAAAAAATCCATTGCTAGGATATATACCTTGCCCTCTATGGATTCTTAACTTGGCCCTCATTGAAAAATGCTGTAACATGTATACTACCATTATGCTCTTACACCTACTACTTAACGCTTCTGGAACAGAGCACATGAGCATTGTAGGATAAAGTCTAACACTTTTGCTTGTTAAGGCAAAACTTAGTTTTGGGTCAGATGTGGGGACCAGCAACTGCTTATGTTCCTGTTCAAAGCCTACACCGCGTAATTCACATGAGACTTGAACATCCCTTCACTTTTGTCCTGAGTGTTTCTTTTGACATACTGCCTTGATTTACCTCTCACGTTTTAGCGGTCATTGTCATATATGCTACAAAACCAGTGGCAGATGAGCCACTGAGTCAAGAGGGTCTGTGCCCAGGGGTCCTGGCCAATTGCAAGGTGGGGGTCCCTGGAAATATGTGCACCTTCATATGTCATGCCGGACAGGTGGGGCAGAGCCGGGCAGTCACCCATGACTGCTCTCTGACAGGAGGACCAGGAAAGTGGGTGATGGGGGAGGGGTGGCACAGGCACACTTGGGTGCAGGAGAGGCTCCCACAGGAAAGAGGAGACTAAGGGGGGATATGATAGAGGTATATAAAATCATGAGTGGTGTGGAGAAAGTGAATAAGGAAAAATTATTTACTTGTTCTCATAATATAAGAACTAGAGGCCACCAAATGAAAGTAATGGGCAGCAGGTCTAAAATAAAATGACATTCTTCACAAAGCGCATAGTCAATCTGTGGAACTTCTTGCCTGAGGAGGTTGTGAAGTCTAGGACTATAGCACGGTTTAAAAGAGAACTAGACATACTGGCTAATAGCCAGTATGGGTAAGGAATGGTGTCCCCAGCCTCTGTTTGTCAGAGGGTGGAGATGGATGGCAGGAGAGAGATCACTTGACCATTACCTGTTCAATTCACTCCCTCTGGGCCACCTGGCATTGCCCACTGTTGGCAGAGAGGGTACTGGGCTGTATGGACCTTTGGTCTGACCCAGTATGGCTGTTATGTTCCTTTGGCCCAGGACCCCACAAATCCCTGGTCTGCCACTGTGTAGAACTGAGGGCAGAGTTAAGACTATATTATGGTGGCATTGAGTGTTGCCCAACACTTTTTAAGGTTAATATTTTGATTGAATGGCTAGTTGATCTGATGGTGATAAGATTCCTTGCCGCCCCTCACTCCCTCCACCACTCCCCCAGAATCAGGGAACTCGTGAAGATGACTGTGGTGGGGTGTATTTGGCCTAAGGGGCCTGCAATCCTCCTACAGCCTGGCCCAGGAAGCAGCCAAGTGGCAGCCTCAGATGAAAAGGGCTGCAGGGTTTCAGCAGATCAGCTCTTAGCTGGGATCAGAGGAGTGAAGAAGAAGAATGCTCTCTGGTTCGTAGATAAAGAACAGAGGACATGGGCTTTGAAGAAGGGCTGAAGATAAAAGGAGCCAGTAGGAAGAGGCTCAAGGAAACAGCAGTGATGAATTAGAACAAGATGTACGTGGTTCATGTGTATAAGGGTTTTTAAACCCTGGATTGTGGCTTTAAGAGCAGAGTGCTAGCTGGCCATGAGAGGCGTTGTTTACTTGCTCCTCCAGGCAGGTCCCATTGGCTGAGAACAACAATCTGTGACCAAAAGGAGCTGCAATCACCTATACCCATGGTGGGGCAGGTAAAAAAAAGCATCTCACAGCCACGTAGTGGCTTGTCCTCTAAGCCACAACGCAAAGTTGGAAAATTCCTACCATATATGGTCCCTCAGTTGGAACCTATAGTAGTGGATTGGTCTGTATTTTCTTACCAGCCACAGGTAAAGTGGTATAAATATCAAGGAGGGGAGGTGGGGCTCATTTGGGAGCCTGAATAAAGGGGATGAATATAAAAGAACAAGAGCCATAGCTGAGGAGACTGTAGCAAGGGAAAATACTGTTGTTGAATTCATTAGTCTGGTAAGAGGTTAGTTTGGACTTGGCTAGAAAGCCAAGTCACTGAAGACCAAGGTCATCCTAGAGTTTGAAGGGAGGGGCAAGGACAAAAAGAAGAATGCATATCTAGCTTGAGGTGAGTACTTATTTACAATGAGAGAACATGCTTTTCTTTAATCTCCAAGAGGCCATCTGTTACTCAATGTAAGGAGCATTTAACAGACTCTTTCATTCTTATACCATTGCACCATAGGGATGGTTCAGGAAATGGCAAATATGTATGGCCCCTAACAGGAGGATAAAAGCAGAAATGAATGTTTTTTGAGGAAGGCTGGCAAAAAATAAAATATGCATCATGAAAATAAATTGAATTTTGATAAAAATGTTGGGTATAAACTAGGTGCAATGAACTATAGGTTTTTATTTGCAAAGAATACTGGATGTGGCTCTGTATATTATACTGACCATCTGGAGATTTTAAGACGTTGTTTTTTTCCTTTTAAATCCATAGAATATTATTCATTGTTTGAGGATCTTCAGTAATCGCTTCATGAGCAATTGAAATACAGAAAAGTAATCTCCATAGACATAGCAAACTTCTTTAAAGGGTGAAATATCTAATGAAACGACAGGGATATGCACTTACAAGTATTTGAGATGCCTTTTTGGCGCACACAGATTTAGGACAGAAGTCCAGATGTATTATGTTGCTAGCTTTACTGCTGCTTCATCAGATTTACTCAGAATTGTGTTTTTCAGTTTCAAGACTTGCTACAATGTCAGGAGAAATACAATTTTCTAATTTTAAACAATAAGGGTGAAAATTTCATAATTATAATGACAATCAAATGTGCAGAGACACTTGAAGCATTTCATGGGTGTATATATGAACAAGAACTTCCTCTCACACCTTTGCAATCTTATTCAAAGAAAGAAATAACGTTTTTATGTAGTAATGGCAGTAGATCAAGATGACCTTGGTTAAAATGGTTTTAAAACATAGTGTAACATAACATTTCCATTGTATAGAATCATAGGACTGGAAAGGATCTTTAGTCACCTAGTCAAATCCCCTACACTCGTAGGAGGACTATGTATTATCTAGACTAGACTATAGTGGCTGCTGCAGTAGTGAATTAGTAACTCAACTGGGCAAATCTGTACATGTGGCTAGCATGTTGGACACCACAGATCTAGACCATCCCTAACAGATGTTTGTCTAACCTGCTCTGAAAAATCTCCAGTGATGGAAGATTCCACAACTTCCCTAGGTAATTTATTCCAGAACTTAAACATCCTGACAGTTGGGAATGTTTTCCTAATGTTCAACCTAAACCTCCCTTGCTCCAATTTAGACTCTTTGCTGCTTGTCCTATACAGGCAGTCACCGACTTACACGGATCTGACTTATGTTGGATCCGCACTTACGAACGGGGCTTTCTCGCCCCGGAGCTCACAGGCAGCGGTCAGCCACCTTGACCTCCAGGACGAGAAAAGCTGCTCCCGGTGCCCCTGGTCTGCTGGGGACTATCTCCAGCAGACCAGGGGTATCAGGAGCAAAGCAGCAGCCCCAGCGGGTTTGCTCGCGGTGCCCCGGTCTGCTGGAGACGGTCCCCAGCAGACCAGGGACATTGCGAGCAAACCCGCAGCAGCGGCAAGTTCCCGCGCTTCTGAGGCTTTGCCAGAGCAAAGCCTCAGAAGCGCGGGACCCCGCCATGGCTGCGGGTTTGCTCGCGGTGCCCCTGGTCTGCTGGGGACCATCTCCAGCAGACCAGGGGCACCGGGAGCAAAGCGGGTCCCGCGCCAGAGCAAAGCCTCAGAGGCGAGGCACCCCGCCGCTGCGGCTTTGCTCCCCGTGTCCCTGGTCTGCTGCGGGGGGGGGGAGGCACAGCTAGTGTGCTCCCTCCCAGCAGACCAGGCTTTTGTTGTGGACCCTGGGGCAGAGCAGCTGGGGCGCTGCTGGTTGGTCCCGCAGCGCCGCTCTGGGCACTACTGGACCAACCGGGCAGCACCCCAGCCCTCTGCCCCAGGCGTCCTGATTCAGCCGCTGCTGGTCAGTTTCAGCAGTGGCTGAATCAGGACGCCTGGGGCAGAGCAGCTGGGGTGCTGCTGGGTTGGTCCAGTAGCGCCAAGGAGCCGCGCTACTGGAGCAACCCAGCAGCACCCCAGCTGCTCTGCCCAAGGCGTCCCCAAGTCAGCCGCTGCTGAAACTGACCAGCGCTGACTACAGGAAGCCCGAGGCACAGTTGCTCTGCCCCGGGGTTCCTGGAATCAGCGGCTAATCAGTTTCAGCAGCAGCTGACTTGGGGTTCTTAAGTTGAATCTGTATGTAAGTCAGAACTGGCGGTCAGTTTCAGCAGCGGCTGAATCTGGATGCCAGTTCCGATTTACATACAGATTCAACTTAAGAACAAACCTACAGTCCCTATCTTGTACGTAACCCGGGGACTACCTGTACTATCCTCAAAGGGTGAAGAGAGTATTTTTTTTCTCCCTCCTTCTTGTACTAGCTTTTGGTACTTGCAAACTGTTATGTCTCCCGTCAGTCTTCTCTGTTTCCAGATTAAGCAGACCCAATTCTTTCAGTCTTTCCTCATAGATCATGTTTTCTAGAGCTTTAATTGTTTTTGTTCCCTCCCTGGGCTTTGTCCAGTTGGTCCACATCTAGACCCCACAATTCAGGAAAGAACTGGATACAGTATTCCAGTTGAGGCTTAATCAGTGCCAAGTGGAGTGGAAGAATTACTACTTGTGTCTTGCTTATGACAGTCCTGCTAATACACCCCAGAATGATGTTTGCTTAGCTTGTGGTCACTGTGATCTCCAAATCTCTTTCTGCAGTATGCCTTCCTAGACTGTCATTTCCCATTTTGTATATGTCAACTGATTGTTTCTTGCTAAGTGGAGTACTTAGCATTTGTTCTTATTGAATTTCATCCTGTTTACTTCGGACCATTGCTTCAATTTGTCCAGCTCTCCAAAGGACTTGCAACTTCTCTTAGCTTGTATCATCTGCAAACTTTCAGTATTTTGCCATTTATCTAAATCACTGATGAAGATACTGAACAGAACTGGTCCCAGAAATTATCCCTGTGGAATCCCATTCCACATGGATTCCAGCATTACTGCAAACCATGGATAACTATTCCCTCGAATGGATTTCTAACCAGTTTTGCTCCCATTTTATAATAGCTTAATCTAGGTTGATGAGTTTGTTTATTAAAAGATTATGGGAGACAGCACCAAATGCTGTAAAAAATATACCATGTCTACCACTTCAACCCACTTTCACTCCCCCTCCCCCCAACTCTCCAGTCTGTAGCTAGCCTTATCTGGTTAGCTTAACACACTTTTTTTTTTATAAATCCATGCAGTTTTTCTTATCAGCTTATCTAGATTTTTTGCAAATTGATTGCTTATTTATTTGCTCCATTCCTTTTCTGTGTTCAGTAATTCCCTAGGTTGCCTTTATTTCCATTTTTATAAATGGAAACTTTATATTTGCCCTTTGCCAGTCTTCTGGATTCTCTCCCATCTTCCATGGGTTTTCAAAGAGAATCAATAATAGTTCAGATAGCTCTTTAAGCATTTCATCAGGTGCTGGTGACCTGAAGATACCCAATTTGCCTAAGTAATTTTTAACTTGTTCTTTTCCTATTTTAGCTTCTAATCCTACCGATTTTCACTGGCATTCACTGTTAGATGTTTAATCATCACTAACCTTCTTGGTGAAACCTGGTAAGTCATTAAGCACCTCTGCCATTTAACATTTTTCTGTTATTTGGCCCACACCCATTAAGTAACAGTCCTACCCTGTCCTTTGTCTATGTGCAATTACAAAAGAGTAAATCATTTTATGTTTTCACATAAAGAAGAGCTGCAGCCTTGAATGTCTTAAAGCTGTGATCTGCTTCAGTTTCTTAACAGTTCCATTGATTTTAATGGGACCGTGCACAGTTTATACATTTTGGCAAATTTAAGGCTTTAATTGGTCTCTGCCATGCTGGCGTTCTGTATTCTTCATTGGACAAGAATCTGTCAGTGTTGCAAGAACTTTCCCACATGCTCAGGGTCTATCTGATTGCCATATTTGGGGTAGGGAAGAAATTTTCCTCTTGGTCAGATGGATGGAGACATTGAAAAGTTTTTGCTTTCCTCTGCTGTCTGGTGCACAGGTCAATTGGAGATTTAAACTAGTATAATGATGAATGATCTGTAGCTAGTAGTCTTTAAACCGTGATTTGAGAACTTGAGTAAGTCAGCTAGAGGTTATGGGTCTGTTTTCAGGAGTGGGTGCGGTTCTGTGGCCTGCAATATGCAGGAGGTCAGACCACATAATTACGATGGTCCCATTTAACTTTAAAGTCTGAGTCTAACTTTGAATCTTGCAACACTGGTGCCTGTATTTAAATGCTGATTTATTTCCTTTATCTCAAACGTTATCATACTTCACTGCCTTCGCGAAATGTCAGTAAAATGGCAGTTCTTGTAGAAAGACCTCTAGAAAATGGATGCAGTGTATGACTTTAGTGAACTATTTTGGATATTCACTTCTATAGTTTATTGGGTAAATATGAACTTTAGCTTTCCACAAAGTACAGTTTTACCCTGGAAAGACTCTGAAAGTGTGTGTGTGTGTGTGTGTGTGTGCGCGCGCGAATTTTTCCCCTTAGTTTACAAGTCAGATGTGGTATGTTTGGTGTTTCTCTGATAGGAGAAACAAACACCCCCCCCCCCCCCAAAGAACCACCACACATTTGTCATTTTTGTTTGTATAGAATGACTGTAACTGAAAATATATTTTGTGTTGTCAGTTTCGCTGTCTCCTAGGCATAGTCAATGTCTCCAGTATTATGGAAGACCCATAAACAAATAGTTCTAAAATCACTTGGAGTTTATGGAGATTTCTCCGTTAATTCAAAGGGGTACAGAAGGTTGTCATTGCTGCAAATTCACTGTGGGGAACACAAGTCAGACTGGTTTTTCTGGCTCAGAGATCACCAGACCACTGTGCAGGCTAGCTGCTGCTCTTACTTAAGCTTTTGCAACCGCAGTCTTAATGACGAAAATGCAACAATTTGCAAAATTTGGAAAATTAGACTGTCAGTTAAACTAGATAGTATGGCAACTCTAAACTACAGATGTATCTTGGTAAACCACCTCACACAGCAGCATCAAAAATACCTGCTCCCTACACTCTCGAGCAATGTAGTTCTACTGACAGCCTTCATCCTCTTCCTGCCCCCAACAGTGCTATGTTGATGGGAGAGCTTCTTCTCCTAACATAACTACAGCCTCTTGGGGGAGGCGCTGTACATGAAGGCAAGCGTTAAGTCTGCCTCTGCACATCTACATCTGTGTTGGTTCAGCAGTGCTAACTGGAGTGAAGTAGGATAAACATTCCCTCCAAAATTATATGCTTTCTGAAGTAGAACAGAGAACCAATTGTGAGGGGAATGCCATCTAAATGGATGGCACATTGAATTAATTCTGAAGTGCAAAGCCAAAACAACTGGTTGGAAAGTAGCTTAATTTACTGGTGTATTGTGAGTTAACTCTGTTTTCAAGAGGGCATTTGCTGGTACTAGTCTATCTGCAGAAGAATTTTGGAATATCTTGAAGGGCAAGGGATGGTCATACCCTGTGTTGTAGATGGAGCAACTGGGTGTGAACAAGAGTTGTCTGACGTAGTGGTCAGAGGAGAATCAGAGGGAAGAACTAGGGATGACAGTGTGTAGATGACTACGCGATTAACTGATAAGCCTGGTCTTATTGGTTAATCCTGTTGACTACACGCGTTTCCCCTCTCCCCTCCCCCTTGCTGCCTCTGTATAGAGAGGCATTAGTGTGGAGGGTGAGGTTGTGGGAGGGAGCCGATATGTGCAAGGAGCTGGCTTTGTGGGTGCTTTCTCCATGGACCTGTGTGCTCCTCTTGATGCCTTGTACAGAGGTGGGGGGCAGGAAGGAATGCCTGCCCTGCCCTTGTTTGTGGAGGATCGAGCTCCGTGCAGATGGGGTGCGGCTGTGGAGCAACCTCTGTCCACAGGAAGCTTGGGAGCCTCCTGGACAGGGACTACTGCCAACCTGCACTGCTGCCTCTATATGGGAGGCAGCAGCAGCAGGGCTGTGGGAAGCTGGTTTTTGAACTCGTTCTCCTTGTGCACTGGCTCCTGTCTATCACGCCATGCTGCTACCTCTGATACAGAGGCAGCAGTGAATGGTGGCAGGGGGCTCCCTGGGAATGGGGCCAGGAGCGCACTGGCTGCCAGCCCCACTCCCAAAGACTATTGAAGTGTCATGTAATTACTAAAATTTGGTGCAGTTACATGACTGTTCAATTAATCGCTGCCTAACATCACTAGCAAGAGCCAGATGACGCTTGTTCAGAAAACAAACCAGTGACCAGAGTCAGGAGTTTGGAAGAGTTCTGAGGGAGATAGGAGCACGCCTGGGGTTGGAGCAAGGGCCAGTTCAGGAAGCTGGTCTGGAACAGCTGCGGACATGGAATGCATTGAGCTTGCTGTTGCTACAAGGCTCAGATGGTGGTCTGTTGGCCCTTCAGTCCTACCAGAGAGTATAGTTGCATAGGGAGAGTTTTCTGGGGCCATCTGAGCCCTGTTGGGTTGCTAGGCAACTGGAACTGGAGCCATCAGTGTTTTTGATGGATTATTTCTCTCAGCAAGCTCATTGAGTTCAGAACTTAATATGATTGAAAAGCAGTGAAGATGTAGGCTAACACATTTGAAAGCCTTATTGGCTTCATCATATTTTAGGCTAGAGGGGAACCTTGATGCTACAGTAAGAGGGGCACTGCAGGGGTGGTGGGAGGGTGTGACATTTATGTGAGCATGTACGTAAGTATAAAATACCTTTCAGACTACATTACTGAAGCTTGCACCAGCCATAACTGCCCACATTTAATTTACAGACTGGAATAATATTGAAGATTTTCTATATTAGAAGCAGATACATGCAGCGGTACTGCAATTAGTTTAGTTGGCACCTGAAGATTCTTCTAAAATAATATTAGATGAAACTCTGTCATCGTAGCCAATTAGTCTGAAACATAAACATGTAAGGTCCACCCCATATGTTAGTGAAAAAACATTGCTTCATTCTACAGCTGAGCATACAGATATTTATCACACCGTCTATCTTAAGTTATCCTCTTTTGTTTTCATAATTTATCAGATAAACTTTGAACTTAACTTTTTCCTTCTCGCTATCTGCCCTATATCCCATTTTTCCTAACCTCTTGGCTAAAGCACTCTATTTTCACTTTCTCTTAATTCCAGCAGGTACTGGGCAACTGTTCTTCCATTGTTTACCATTATCATTAAGTAACAAAACAGACTTGCATGTGCCACCATTCCATTTACTCCACTGCATAACTGGTCAGTTGTCAGCATTCAAGCTGGGGGGCGAAGAAGGGAGAGAATAAGGAAATAGAGACTTGATGAATTTATTAACACATTCTGATTGTTCATCTTTAATACTTCGTTGGCAAAATGTTTTGTTCTGGTACTACATTCTGTATGTTGGTATCCTTCATTTCTTTCTGGGGCTATGGTCAAGAGAGTGGACACTCCCTGCTCTTTCTCCTCACTTGGGCTGAGGGGAAGAGGTGTCTCCTATTGAGGCAGGTCCAGGGCTTGGGGAGAGGCATCTTTCCCTGCTGCAGCCCTGAGTGCCTGCATGGTGCTTGATAGGCAGCTGTGTGGCTGTGCAGTGTAGAGGGAATGTAGTCCAGAGGCCTGTTGTGCTTGACCCTCAAGTACAAGAGTAAGGCTCACTTGAGTATTTTGAGCACAGAAGGGACGCTATGTTGGTCGTACCTGTGTCACAACTGTAGTATGCTCGTATGGGGCTGTTACGTTATTTCTTGCCTTTGTCTTTGCTGGATTCTCTCTTGAAAGCCTTAACAAAAGATTTGCTCTCTTCAGAGTGCAAACACGTGGTGGTGGTGGTGTTTTAAATCAGATAAATCTTTTGTCCTTTGGTTTTAGGATTGATTTATATATTTTGCCATATCTCATACTTGTTCCTATTTCTTGGCTGATTGTTCTCTTGCAGTCATCAAGGCCAGTGGATCAGAAGTTTGATATTCCAGGTCATATTTAACTAGCCATTTCTCATTTAGGAAATGTGGGAGTTAAAGGCAGTGTCAAGCATACTGTCAGGCTTTGTCTAGCACAGCCACGGCAGCACTTAAAACTGCAAGAGCGGCCAAGGCATGAGGTCTTCCTGCGCTTTATGTAAACCACTTCTGTGACAGGAGTAGCTGCTCCCAGCGCTGTCTGTAGCCTGGTTCACATGGGCACTGTAATTACTGTGCTCAGGGGGAGGGGAGAGGTGTTCTTTCATACCCCTGAGCCAGAAAGTTACCGAGCTGTGAAGTGCCAGTTTAGACTTGACCTTCCATTCCTTTCCATTGGAAATGTCTCTGTGTAGCTTTTAAACTTTTTGTTTAGGCTGCCTGAACTAGCTTGACTCCCTTGTTTCATATTTTTAAAAGCTTCAAAGGGGTAGCCGAGTTAGTCTGTAATAGAAAAAACTTAAACAAATAGTCTTTAAAGTGCTACCAGACTTAACAAAATATGAAGATGGTATTATGAGCTTTCGTGGGCACAGCCCACTTCTTCATTTACTCCACTGCATAATTGGTCAGTTGTCAGCATTCAAGCTGGGGGGTGGAGAAGGGAGAGAATAAGGGTTTCATGCTGTGGGAGAAGGGAAAGAATAAGGGTTTCATGCTGTGCCCACGAAAGCTCATGATACCATCTATATATTTTGTTAGTCTTTAAAGTGCTACCAGACTATTTGTAGTTGTTTTTAAAGTTTTTCTTGTTTCATAGTTACTGGCTCAGAGTGGGAATGCCTGTAGGGCAGTGTTCTTAGTCTTCGGAAATGTGTTAGTCAGTCAGCCAGGAAATCCTTCAACCACTGGGAGAATCTCAGTGGGGTGGCTGAGTTAGTTTGTAAGTTGAAAAACGAGTAGTCATGTGGCCTCTTAGAAACTAACAAAAATATATATACAGTATCAAGAACTTTTGTGGGGGAAACCCACTTCAGATGAACTGGAGTGGAAAACCACTGGGAGAGGGTATTCAAGCCTGTCCTTTTTACAAAGCTGAGTGCATTCTTTGGTGTAGATAGGAAGCCTTAGTGAATGAGTCCTATGTATGGGAACCTAATCTCATCTTTAAACTGGGAGCTTGTATATGTTTGAGTAGTACTTAACACAACAGGATCTCAATTCTGATTAAGTGTTTGGGTGCTACTGTCACACAAACAACAACCTATGCTTTTATTTTATTTAAAAGTGGGATGTTTGCCTGTTTTGAATTGTGCTTCATGCACTCTCATAAGGTACATCCCCCTTAGTTCTGTTTGTGCTGCTTTATAGATAACCTGTCTGAAAAAAGTACATCTTACTTTCTAAAGAAAAATGTGCTGCACTTTAGCTTCTTACAATGTTTTACTTTCAGTGAGGTTATAACATTCCACAAGGTAGAATCAGTGCTAGAATGTTCAGTTCCCTACCAGTACTAACTGTACTTGCATATGACGTTTGTCTAGCAGACTTTGTGCATTAGAACTAACCCAGTCTGGTGTCTATACAGTAATTTGGAGTAACTCCCGCAGTCCTGGTTGAAAGGCAATAAGTTCTGTTTCTACAGCGAATTTTAGAGCATCTCAGGCTGGAGCTAGGACTCAGAAGCTTATGGGATGTAATGAAATAATCCCTCTTTGAGCCTGTCACTATAAGGCCATGTCTCCACTTACAGGAGGATCAGCACTTCGGCACTTGATCTTCTGGAGTTTGATTTAGCAGGTCTAGTGAAGACATGCTAAATAGAACATTTAGGGCACCCCATTAGCACTGATACTCTTCACCGTTGTGAAGAGTAAGGTAGTAGACGGAAGTGTTTCTCCTGTCACTCTCCTGCAGTGGAGACTGCACCAAACTCGACTTAAGATATGTCTACACCAGCTATGTTATTTACTAACAATGTTAAATTGCGGTTATCTAGCTAATCGTATAGTCAATACTATTTGTACTGACTACATATAGTAGTATGTACTGCTACTGCTCTGCAGAGGAACCAGCTTGAGCCGGGACTGAGCAATCCCAGCTCATGCCAGCTCTGGGAGCCACCCATACTGTGGCTCCTACATGTTAAATGTTGTAAGAACTGCTGGGCTTTTACTACATTTCAAAAGCAGAGACGCGATGTCCGGAACCAGCATGAGGCAGTGGCTGGGGGGGAGGGCGCCTTTGAAAAGTAGGAAGAGCCCCATGGGGATCTTCCTGCATTTCAAAGGCTGAAGTGTCGCAGTGAGAACTGGCAGGAGTGGGGACTACTTCAGACCCCACTCGTGCCATTTGCCCACTATACCTTTGCCTTCCCTGCCCCCCACAGAGACTTCTGGGGGGAACCAGCTTTTAAGTCGACTTCCCCCAGCACCGGCTCCTGCTCCCACCCACTGCTGCCTCTGATAGAGGTGGGGGAGGGAGAAGGGGACGGGACTAGTCAAGCCAGTACTCGAACATGTGATAAGCTTATATCGACTAGTCACTTACATCCCTATTGCGTATCTTAAGTTGACCTCCCCCCACAGTGTAGACCTGGCCTAAGGCATGTTTTCTAAACCTTTCGTCACTCTTGTGGCGCTTCTCTGAACTCTCTCCAATTTATCTGTTCTTGAATTGGGTACATAGCTCCTACAGTGGTTGCAGTAAGAGATAAAATAACCTTTCAACTTCTACTTGAGATCCCTCTCTTTATGTATTTTAGGCTTTCCTTAGCCCTTTAGTCCATAGCATTGCACTAGGAGCTCAGGGTCAGCTAATTATTCACCACATCCTCCACATTATTTTCAGTCACTGCTTCTGAAAACAGTCTCCTATCTCATAAGTGTAGCTCAGTGGTGCACAACCTTTTCCCTGGTGTGACCCCTGGGAAAATTTTGATAGCAAAAAAAACCGAACGTGCCCCCCTTAAATGCCGCCCGGCTCACCTGCCGCACCCCCTGCCACGCGTGTATGCTGAGCTGGGAAAAAAATGGTGGCCAGCCCAGTGCTGTGACCCCACCCCACCCCACCCCGGAAGACAGCTGCGACCCCAAGGAGGCCGCAACCCATGGGTTGCGCACCGCTGGTGTACACTATAGACACTGGTGGGCAAATACTGTCCCATGCGCCACAACTGTTTCCTCGTGGTTAGCCCGTGGTAGGCCTCCACTGCTATATTTACCTGTGCCTGTGCAAGTACAGGCAAATGGCACTGATTCCTGGAGTTACCATTGGCAGGGAAGAGCGATCTGCGACCAGCAGGAGCTGCAATCACCTGTACCTGCAGGTGCAGGTAAATATAGTGCCAGTGGTCTGCTAGGGGCTAACCCTGGCGAACCACCACCATTTTATTGCCCTCCCCTGCTATAGACTTTGTTGCTAGATGTATACATGTATGTTTACCTATATTAAATCACTTGTTTGTTCAGAAGCTTCAGGGGGTAGCTGAGTTAGTCTGTACTGGATAAAATTAAAAAACAACAAATGGTCTGGTAGCACTTGGTAGACTAACAAAACATGAAGATGGTGTCGTGAGCTTTCATGGGCACAGCCCACTTCTTCAGATGACCAGTCATCTGAAGAAGTGGGCTGTGCCCACGAAAGCTCACGACACCATCTTCATGTTTTGTTAGTCTACCAAGTGCTACCAGACTATTTGTTGTTGTTCTTTGGCACCCAGTTTACCAAGTGACCCAGATTACTCTGAATCAGTGACCTGGCCTCTTCGTTGTTCGCCATTTCACCCCAGTTTTTGTGTCATCTCTGCAGACTTTATCAGTGATTCTATGTTTTCTTCCAGGTTGTTGGTTAAAAAATATGATAGCGTAGGACCAAAAACCGATCCCTGCAGGACCCCAAACATACATATACACCTGCTCCATGATGATTCCCTGTTAATAATTGTCTTTTGAGGCGTATGGGTTAGCCAACTTTAAACTGTTTGTATTTTTAATCCTTTGGATATTTTTGTGTTCCTGTGTTTTATTAAAAGCAATATAATGCAGATGCGATATACTTAAACTTCAGTAAGGTATTTGACTTTTTGCCATACTACATGTGGAAGAAAACACAACATACATTTTGATTTATCAACTGTTCGTAATTATATTAAAAATATCCAGTTAGTCTAACTAAAATCGTTTTTTCATAAATTCATGTTGATAGGCATTGTTTATATTGCCCTCCTTCCATTTTTTTTCATTAATAGCATCACGTATCAGCCAATTTGTTATCTTGCTTAGGAGTTAATGCTACCTTGACATGAAAAAACATGCATTGTAAGAATAAAAGAACTGCTTGCATGAAGTCTCTTGACATAAATAGCTTTCCAGGGTTGTAGTCGTCCTATATTTCCTTACAGTGGAAGTTTTCCTTGCTCATCTCTAGGTAGAAAATGAAAAAATGGCTTTCTGAAGAAAAAACATTGCTGTGGTTCAACGTTGAGCTTTCTTTAGATTAACTATGAGGTTTCCTGGCCTTTGACCTGGTTACCTTGCTAATGGAAACTTACTGCTTCTGACTTCCTCATACTTATCACTTACTACCTCTTCTGTTTAAAGCTCCAAGTTTCATTACAAGATGGTATCTTGTTAGAATAAACTGCATGTTTGGTAAGTTGTTTTGGTTAACTATTTAGAGGACCTTTCAGTGAGTCTGTGAATTTATGAATCTCTAGTTTTAAGGTTGTGTGCCCGAGCAGCCACCGGCAATGTGCCGGCTGGGGAAACCCAGCTGCCGGCCACGGAAACGCAGCCGCTGGCCTGCAAGTGGGGGCACAGGAGAGGCGGGCAAGGTGTCTGGCGAGGGGGAAGTCAGTGGGGAATGGCGCGGTGAGTGGTGAACCCTCCGCTGCTTTGCAGGGAGGCGGGGGAAGCCCAGCGCAGGTACTGGCAATGGGCTGGCTGGGTTAATCGTGTTATTCTGGGGACAGTTATGTAATTTAAAAAACGTTCCCTTAAAAAAAAAAAAGTCATGCTATCGCAAAAACGTGTTAAGCAGGCACGTGTTAAATGAGGAATTACTGTATAGAGCTGTTTTAGCCCATTTTGGGAGCAGTGATTTTCTTCTGATCTTGTTTATACAGCATTGCTAGAAGGAGTTGTTGAATGTCAAATACTATAAAAATAAGCTCTCTGATCTGTGCTGACAGAATTAAAATATTCTTAATTTCATTTGTGCCAGATTTAATGTATTCTAGGCCTTTAGAAAAAGCAAAGTTCAACATTTGGGTTTACCAGTTAGCTTGCCTTTGCTTGTGTAGAGGATGAATTCCTATGGTACACGTATGGAAGAATAGAATACAGAGGCTGAGAAACTCTGTGGACCTGAATACTGGGGTTGCCCTTGATTAGCAGCAAACAGGAGAAATCTATCTTGAACCTTTTTCTGTTTGGGAGGGAAGAAGCATGTCAAGGGATTGTATGCATCCTTCCAGCAAAAGGATAAAGACATATAAGATGGACAGAAGAAAATCAGTTCTCCCAAAATGGATGACTGAAAAATAACAAGGTCTTTAATATGACTAAACATTGAGACAAACTTGCAGAACATTCTGACACTGAAATTCATTAATGTTATATTAGGTTATGATTGCATGCTTTTCACTTGTATATGTGCATACATTTTATTTTTATAATTTAAGGTACTTGAAATGTGTCTCAGGTTGATTTTTGCAGAAAAATAAGTAATTTTACTTAGTTCATAGGGAACAAAGCTAGCTCTCTCTGAAAAGGATGTTTTTAGGAATTGAATTACCTCTTCCTGACAGGGATATGACATGATAAAGCATTATGGCTTCTTCTCTCTTCATTTATCTTCCCAACAGTGTATGATCACCACCCCACAAGTCACTGCTTCTTCCCCCGGCCATATTCTCCAACTTAGTAAATTGGCCAGTATTCTGAAAAAGCATTAATTTGACTCGATGAAAACAATCAAAGGCGAAAAATTTTCTGCCTAAAAATTGTAGAAAGAGTCTAAATACAGACACGGAAACTGAGAACAGTAGTATCTTTATTTGATGGTGTATTTTTGCTTTAAAAGACCAAGTTTTAAAAGAAACATAGCTTTATTTATGTTGGGCTACATGAATGATTGATGCCATAGGGTAATGGCTCTGCAGTTTGGGGCATTTGGAGGAAAACAAATGTGTATGTAGTTGATTTCAGAACATGGAATGTGTATTAAACTTCCATACCCATAATTTTTTAAACACTGCTGATATATTTTTGACTATTTTAAAAAAACGAACTGGTGTGTTTTTTTGGTTTCCTTGTTGGCCATTAATAGAACCTACTGGCTTTTTTTGAGAGGCTGAAAAAAAGCTAACTGAGCTCAGATATGGATTGGTACAAGCTTACTCAAGCATGTTGCCTTTAAAATGACGAGATGAATTATTAAAGAAAAAATCAAGTTATGCATTCTGTTAACAGGTTATTCTTTACAAGGAAGCAAAATCTAACCTATATGCCATTTTTTAGAGTTGCAGGCATATGTAACTTCATGTTAATCATTGGTCAAAACAAAACTTAAAGTTCAATGTGCTTATCAATAAAATTCAACTTGAATATCTAACCAGCTTTAAACACTTCATCCCAGAGCTCTGCAAGCTAGATGGATAAGAGTGAGTGTGTGTGTGTGTGTGTGTGTGTGTGTGTGTGTGTGTGTTTGCATGTTTGTGTGTGAGCATGCAGAAGTGTGAAAATTAAAGATACAATAGTTACATATGATTCAGTGTTCTAATGATACCAAGTTAAAGCAAAATATTGTATATGATAGCTCAGTTAATGTATTTCAACTTCAGGATGTTAAATTCTGAGACCTATTCCAGAATCTAGTAACAGAAGTTCTCTAATATTGCAGTATGGGAGACGTGAGTTCAGTGCCAGGTTTCATTCCATGCCAGGGCTGGATTCAAAGAGCTTAGGGATAGCACATCCAGTACTGTGGAAGGGAGTGGCTTTTGTTGCTCAACTGCAACTCTTAAATTAAGGAGTGGCACTGGCTGGCATTTTAAGAAGACCTTGCAGGCTCTGCTGCATATTGGATAAAACATTCCACAGAGCAAGGAGGATTACAAAGGTGAGAGAATTCCTGTGTGGTGTGGGATTACCTGGTATTTCTAAAGGAAGAAGGGAAAGCTTTGCAGTGAGGGCTTTTATTTGTTACATGAGAAATGTTTGTGGTAACTGTATAAGTAACAACATTAACAGGAGCTGAGTTGAAACCTGCCCGGGGTTAGGAATGCATTCCCTTTAAGAGGAGCTGAATTAAATGTGACATAGGAATGGCAGACTGGGTCTGATTCAAAGTGGATTTCATCCAGTGTCCTGTCTCTGGATGTTCAGAAGAACATTCAAGAATCCCACATTAGATACGGGATAATCTGCCACCTGTATTAGTTCTCATCATGGTCTCTAATAGATGGAGACCTAAACCATGTTTCAGAAGTTTTGTTAGTATGTAGTAACAGCATTGAATAAATTTGTGTGTATATCAGTGCTGATAGAATGACTGACTTTCACCTAACAATATTTGTATATGTTGCTTTTGCTTAGACTCATTGGGTCCCTTCTCTCGTGTCTGTACATGGTTGTTGCCTTTTTTTGCTTAGGCCTATAGATTTAATTTCCAGTAGAGACATTGTGATGTCATGGTAGGCCTGATTAAAATTTTGAAAAAACACTCTTACTTTGTTACTTCCAAGAAACATAGTTTTTAATTTAATGCAGCCCAGAAGGAAAAGCATTCACTGCTGTCTCTATAAACTTGAACACCTACGTCTGTCTACCGCTTGTTTAGGGTTACGTTTCATACAACTTGTAAAATCTCAAGGTTGTTTCAGAATGTCCCCAGGTATGTGACTTGTAAAATCTGAGCTTTGGCTTAATTGTAAGGTACAGGTGTAAAGATAGCTACAATAGAAAAGTTGCTTCTGTTTTCCTCCTTGTTCAGTATCTTGAACAGTATATTAACATCTTGTTCACCAGTCCCCTATGATTACTTGTATGCATGAATATTTGGAAGATGATCAGGGTTCCTTCCTCCTTCATAAAATTCTTGAAGACTGCTATGCCTCCCCCCATTTTTTCATACTTTTTCAAAGAGATGTTATTAAGGGTACCAGAACAAACTCTCTCTCTGTGTAAGATAGGAAATATGGCAAGAGGCCACACTGGCTTAACCAGGGACTCTTTAGTGATCTGAAACTCAAGAGAGTCTTACAAAAAGTGGAAATTGTCACATTAGAAAGGATGAGGATAGATAGATAAATAACACAATACATACACGTAGGGACAAAATTAGAAAAGCCAAGACAGAAAATAAATTTATTCTACCTAGAGATATAGAATAACAAGCAAATACTCTACAAATATGTTAGAAGGAGGAGAAAGACCAGGGACAGGGTAGACCTGATAGTCAATGGCAGGGAGAGAGGAGAAGAATAACAGAAAATGTAGAAAAGGCAGAAGTGCTAAGTAACTTCTTTTGTATCCGTTTTCACCAAAAAGGTTAGCAGCAATTGGATGTCTAATCCAGTGAAAATGAGCTACGGTCAGAAACCAATACGTAAAAAGTACTTACGCTGGGTGTCTTCCAGTTGCTAGGACCTGAAGATATACATCCTAGAATACTTAGCGAAGTAAGTGAGCAGATATCTGAGCCATTAGGGATAATCTTTTTTAAAAGATTCTAGAGGACTGGAGAAGGGCAAATAGAGTGGCAATCTACAAAAAGGGGGAATAAGGTCAACCCATTGAATAACAGACCAGTCAGCTTAACTTCAATATTTGAAAAAAATAATTGAGCAAATAATTAAGCAATCAGTATTTGAACACCTAGAAAAGACGGTAAAGTGATAGGTAATGGCATGGATTTGTCAAGAACAAATCTTGTCAAACCAACCTAATTGCTTTCTTTAACAGGGAAACAAGTCTTATCTCTTGGAGGAAGTGGGAGATACAGTAAATGTTGACTTCAGTAAGGCTTTTGATGCTGTCTCACATGGCCTTCCCATAAAGAAATTAGTGAAATACAGATTGGACAGGGTTATAATGTAGGTTTCTAATTGGTTGGGAAACTGTTCCCAAAGTAGTTGTCTGTGGTTCATATTCCAGCTGGAAGGACATATCAAGTGGGGGTCATGCAGGGATCAGTCTTCTTTCATATTGTCATGAATGATTTTGATAATGGTATATAGAGAATCCATTTACAACCCTTTCAGCTTGGTATTCTCTGCAAACTTTGTAAGTGCTTTGGGGAATTGGTTTATTTTAAATGCTGATCCTAACAAACTGCTGAAATGGTCTGAAGTAAATAGGATGGAATTCAATAAGGACCAATGCAAAGTGCTCTGCTTAGGAAGGAGCAACTGGTTGCACACATACAAAATGGGAAATGACAGGACTACTGCAGGAGGAGATCTGGGAGCCATACTGGACCAAAGCTATTGGGGGTGTGCTCTGGGTGGAGGGTGTGCGGAAGGGAGCTGGAGGTGGGGATGCAGGATGGGGATGGGTGCACCTACCTGGTGCAGAGCCACCCCTAGACTGGCTTTCAGAATCCAGTGCCACTGGCCAGGAATCCAGGTCAATGGGAGCAATGGTAGAGACTGCAAACAAGCACGGGACAAATTCCCTGTGCTGCTGTTCTGCTGCAGAGTCACTTCCTGCTCCTGCCAGGTAGAACGCCCGGGCCAGATGCAACTGGTGAGTTGTGTGTAGGGATTTGGAGCAATCACATTTTTGAATTGCTCTGCTCCAGCTCTGCTCTGACACCAATACGGACTGCTCCAGCTCTGCTCCGTCCTCCGACTCAAATTAATTTTTAATTTAATTTTAATATACATAATATATTTTTTTAAATAAATTGCAAGTTTTTCCTATGAAATTTTGTGGTAAAACATTTGAAATATTTTCCAAGTTTTTAATTAATATATCAAAAATGCTTTAATATAGATATATCGATGAAATATGGTATGTGCCGTAGCGTTGGTACGTGCTATTGCTGTTCTACAACATTAATTGTTGGGAAGTAATGAGGCTACACGTTACAAGGTTGAAAATAAACACATACTAATCTAACTAATTAATCTGTGCGAGTACGTACTTGACTAACCTTGGCACAAGGGTGGGAGCAGTTTTCAATGTTGTCAGATGTCTGATAATTATCTGATTCTTCAATAAAACATATCTCCAAAAAACTTTGGTAATTTTGTAACTGTACATTAAATCTTGATTTTGTCTGAAGTGAGAATAATTGTGTGACATATTACGTAAAGTGGTAAAGTAGATGTTATACAATCTGAAACTTTTTTGCACCTTTAGGACTTTCTTGATAAAATATCTTCATTTTGGATTGAAAATGGGGAAGAAACAAACAAACTGGAGCAGTCAAAATTTTCTGTGCTCCAGCTCCGGGCAAAAACCTGCAGCTCTGCTGCTCCGCACTCCAGCTCCGGGGTCCGCTCCAAAGCCCTGGTTGTGTGGATCTAGCCTGCAAGACTCAGGTTTTCTCCCTCCAACAGCAGGGAGCTGGCACTAGTGCTCTAGTAATGTGCTGGGGAGGGGAGAAGGAACGCTGAACCTCAGTTAACCTTTTACATCCCTAAATGAACTTGTCAAAGTAGCAAAGAAAGATATAATGACATATGGCTGGAAGTAGATATTAGACAAAATCAGACTGGAAAGAGGGCTTAAATTTGTAACAGGGATGGTACTTAACCATTTGTGAGCTTACCAAGATTGGTTGTTCCTCAAAATAAGTCCCAGAGCAGATCTTTTAGTGAAAGTTTTGTGGCCTGTGCTATATAAGAGGTCAGACCAAATTGTCACAGTGGTGTCTTCTGGCTTTGGAATCTTAAGAATTCATTGTTACAACATTGAGTCAATGAATGAATGTATGGGTCATAAATGACCAGCTCTTTAGCACTCTTTGCTGACTGATGGTGCTATTTAATGGTAGATTTGGTAGAGCCAGGAAATGAAAATTTGTGTGCTATGTTGGGAAGAGCAGATTATGTAAACGTATTAAACTATCACTTTTGAGTCTTCAGTGATATACAGGCAGTCCCTGGGTTATGTACAAGATAGGGATTGTAGGTTTGTTCTTAAGTTGAATTTGTATGTAAGTCAGAACTGGCTTCCAGATTCAGCCACTGCTGAAACTGACCAGCGGCTGACTACAGGAAGCCCGAGGAAGAGTTGCTCTGCCCTGGGCTGCTTGGAATCAGCCGCTGATCAGTTTCAACAGAAGCTGAATCGGGATGCCTAGGACAGAGCAGCTGGGGCGCTGCCGGGTAGGTCCCCGCAGGGGTGGCGCTGCGGGGACCAACCGGGCAGCACTCCAGCTGCTCTGCCCCAGGTGTCCCCAAGTCAGCCGCTGCTGAAACTGATCAGCGGCTGATTCCAGGCAGCCCAGGGCAGAGAACTCTGCCTCGGGCTTCCTGTAGTCAGCCGCTGATCAGTTTAAGCAGCGGCTGACTTGGGGACACCTGGGGAAAAGCAGCTGGGGTGCTGCCCGGTTGGTCCAGTAGCACCGAGGAGTGGCGCTGCAGGACCAACCCAGCAGCCCCAGCTGCTCTACCCCAGGTGAGAAAAGCCTGGTCTGCTGGGGGGCGCACTAGCTGCGCCCCCCAGCAGACCAGGGAAACCGGGACGGCGGGACCGTGGAGATGTGCCGTGGTCCCGCCTGCATCCTCCCCAGCTTTGCTCCGTGTCTCCCTGGTCTGCTGTGGCGTCTCCAGGAAGACGAGGAGCAAAGCCGCGGAGGGGCTTGGGCAGCGGGGCAGCCTAGGCGCTTCTGGGCTGTCCCGCTGCCGGCTTCCGCCGAGACTTTGCAAAGCCGCGGAGGGGCTCGGGCAGCCCAGGCGCGCTTGGGCTGTCCCTCTGCTGGCTTCCCCCGAGGCTTTGCAAAGCCTCAGGGGAAGCCGGCAGCGGGACAGCCCGGACGCGCCTGGACTGCCCCGCAGCCCCAGCCCCTCCCGCGTCTTTCTGGTCTGCAGCTTTTCTCGCCCTGGAGTACACGGGCAGCAGGACCGCGAGGTCCCACAGTCCGAGTCCTCCGGGGCGAGAAAAGCCCCGTTCATAACTGCGGATCCGACATAAGTCGGATCCGCGTAAGTCGGGGACTGCCTGTATGTAACTGCCTCAAAACACACACAGCTTATAAATGACTTTCCTATTGTTTTATCTTTGTCATATATTACTTAAAACTTCTTATTACTTAAAAGTGCATTCCTTTATGGAATGGTGCCTTTTTTGGAACATGGGTTTTTAGAGGTGCACCTGGAAGCAATGTAATGAAAAAAGTGTGTGTTTTTTTTTTTTTTTTTTTTTTTTTTAAATGTGCATTCAGGAAGAATGGTGGCACAACACTTTGGCTGCATCTAGACTGGCATGATTTTGCACAAAAGCAGCCACGTCAATTTATTGTGCAAGAAAACCCGATGGCTAAAATGGCCATCGGAGCTTTCTTGCGCAAGAGCGTCTACACTGGCACGGATGCTTTCGCACAAAAGCAAATCTTTTGTGCAAAGGCACATGCCAGTATAGACGCTCTCTTGCGCAAATACTTTTAACGGAAAAACTAGACGCAGCCAAGCTTGAGTGGAAAACTCCATGGACATGAATCCTCAGTGTGAAGGAGGTAGAAGGATAAGATTTTACTGAACACTGATCTAGCATGTCATCTGGCGCACACTATAAAATACCACCTCTATTGAGGAGATGAAGGCAGAGGCAGTAAATCAGGTTAATAAACATTTGATAATTTCTTCTATGCTGAATATCATGTGGTACCAAAAAAGAGTCTTCCAGTTCAAATTAACACAAAGTACACCCTTTCTTAGTCAGATGTCTTCCCATTGGCTTCAAATGGAGCTACATCAGCTGAATTCAAAGAGAATTTGATCAGGCCTTTAACTTGGTGGCAGTCGCAGAAGAACTGCACGTGTCCCTGTAAGAGTGGTTATTGCAGTTCCTGCCTAGGAGGATAATAGTATTTCAGATGGTAGCAAACTGATAAGCTCACTAATTTGAATTGCCAGTATTGTATTATTTCTGCTCCTCTGTTCGGTACATAGAACTTTTAACCTCATGTTCATTTGAAAAAAAAAAAAAAGGAGCAAATGTGCTACAATGTAATACAAAGTTCACCTTGCCCTTTGCAAACAATAGGATTATAAAAAATATTTTACTGTCTGAACTAGGTTGTGATTTGTTTGAAAATGCAGTATAATTAAACATGTTGGACCTTACTAAAGTTTTTAAAAACTGGTTTCATGTTTCTATGTGAAATTCAGCAAGTGCAGCTATATGCAATACCTGTGCTGCTTAGGGAACAAAGCATAAGATTTCAGTCAACTCTGCTAGTCTAGAATGTCACGTGGCACAAACTATAAAATATTCCCTCTACAGGCAGTCCCCGAGTTAAACGGATCCGACTTATGTCAGATCTGCAGTTACGAACGGGGCTTTTCTCGCCCCGGAGGATGGGAGCGGCGGGACGCCCAGATGAGCCGCGGTCCCGCCGCCCGCGTCCTCCGGGGCGAGAAAAGCTGCTCCCCGTCTCCCTGGTCTGCTGGTCAGACCAGGGAGACAGGGAGCAAAGCCTCGGAGGACGCCCGCAGCGGGACAGCCGCGGTGCGCCTGGGCTGTCCTGCTGCGGGCGTCCTCCGCGGCTTTGCTCTGTGTCTCCCTGGTCTGCTTGGGGGGCGGGGGGCGCAGCTAGTACCCCCCACCCCAGCAGACCAGGCTTTTCTGCCCACGACGCCTGGGGTAGAGCAGCTGGGGCGCTGCTGGGTTCGTCCCGCAGCGCCGCTCCTCGGCGCTACTGGACCAACCCGGCAGCACCCCAGCTGCTCTGCCCCAGGCATCCCCAAGTCAGCCACTGCTGAAACTGACCAGTGGCTGACTACAGGAAGCCCCTGGCCCGGGCTTCCTGGAATCAGCCGCTGATCAGTTTCAGCAGCAGCTGACTTGGGGATGCCTGGGGTTCTTAAGTTGAATCTGTATGTAAGTCAGAACTGGCATCCAGATTCAGCCGCTGTTGAAACTGATCAGTTTCAACAGCGGCTGAATCTGGATGCCAGTTCTGACTTACATACAGATTCAACTTAAGAACAAACCTACAGTCCCTATCTTGTACGTAACCCGGGGACTGCCTGTATTTAGGAGATGGAAAAAGTCTGAGACCTTTTTTTCTCATGGGCACACCAGTGTGAGTGCATCATTAGCACTATATGTTGTTTCATGGCTCAGTACTTTGGTTCATGTGTCTGCTTAAAATTATGCCAAGAAAAGCTGAATGCAGCATAAAAAAAAAAAAATCTAAGTGAAGCATTTAAAGCTTCAGTTCAGCAGATCTCTTGAATTGGTGTGCTGAACCCTATCTGTGACTTGAACTTTCCCTCTTTTGTGGAGAGTTTCAAAACAACTTTAAATGGAATGATACTTTAATAGTAAGGATGTAAGTGACTTGTCGACTACCTGATAAGCCTATGTTCCATCAGAGAGAGGAAGCTGGTGAGGAAGAGTGGGAGCTGGGTTTAGCCAGTTCCCCCCCCCCCCCAACACAGTCTCCACTGGAGGGAGGGGCAGGGGCGTAGTGGTGGCAGGAATCAGCTGTTCCGGCTAGTTCCTGGTCCCAGATGCTGTGCATCTGCCCTGGCAACTCTTACTACTTTTAAAAAGCAGAGCTGCAGCATTGGAGCCTGGCTCTTAATACATTTAAAAGGCAGAGCTGCCACGGGGTTAGCTCCCAGGGCTGGAAGCTAATACCGCTGTGGCTCTGCAGTTCCCCACTTATCAACTAATCAAATAGTTGATGAAAATTCCATCGAATACTTGATTAGCTGATTAAATGCAATTTAACATCCCTACTTTATAGTGGTTTGTTTAAGGAGGGGCAAAATACCACCCCAGCATAAAACACCATCCTCTTATGACTTCAGATATCATGATGGAAACCTTAATTAAGCAGTAATGAGTTTTCATTATAAAGTGGTGTGTGACTCTCCCATGTTTCCAACCACAAGCCCTTTCATTACAATTTATTTCTCAACTATTTCCTGGCATTCTTCACTGCCTGCCCCCTTTGCATGAAAGAGTCTTGCACTTGTCTGGAAGGGCACCACATGTTTTCAATTGAAGTCTCTCCTGAAGAAAACTATAGAGACCTCTATGCTTGAAAACAAAATAGGGTATGTAAAATAAACCCAGTTCAGTAACTGTTAATGTCACTGTATATTAGTTACTTGCTTGCCCGCTGTTTTGATTACTTTTCCTGTGAGTTTTAGCGGCAAGGATCGTACTTTTTCAAACTGTAAGTTCTTTGGGGCAGTGGTAATACTGGGAGTGCTGTTGGAAATCCACAGTAATAAAATAAAAAGTCAAAACCGAAGCTTGAGAAGGCATATAAATCCTCAAGCTTTTGGTTGTGAGGCATCCTAAGTATTGAGATAAGGGGGTTTATAACGGTGTTTTCTCTGCTAGTTTTTATACAATAACAACCTCTTCCAAGTGCTACATTGTCCTGCATTTTGCTTCAACTACCCAAGACTAACACGGCTACATTTCTATCACAACCTCTTCCAAGTTTCTTCCTTTGGAGCATGCGACATACTCTGCTGTCAGAGGCAAAGTTTTGGATCAGATAAACCACTTGTCTGCTTTTAGAATGGACCTCTGGCTCTCCTAATGATGTTTAAGTCTTAAATGCAGGTAAAGTGAGTCCATCCATTACGTCAGCTATCTAAAACAAATGGAATAGGCATAATATGATCACGATAGTACAAACCTGTGATAAATTGACTACTTTCTGAACAAACTATGAGCAGTGGGAGTCTCAGCTCCAATAACTTCACCTAAAGGGGTTGTATGAAAAGGCACAGTTGACACCTGTGGTGGCAAAACAAGTTTCAATGGGATCTTTCTCAAACCTGTTTTTACTTATAGCACCTACAAGTAGTAAGTCAGGCCCCAAGCAAAGTTTAGCTGGGCATAGGGCAAACTCATAACAATGAGCTGCTGTTCCATCCCACACAGATGCAGCGGTGCAAACATTCTCACCAAGATACACATAACAGTCAAATTCAAATAGTCACAATTTCAAATAAAATATGAATTTTATTTCTCATAAAGAAGGGCTTATGGCCCTCTTGCTGGGCTTCTCCTTGGTAAAGTGTGTCAATTTCCCTATAAACTTAAAAAAACAACAAATGGTCTGGTAGCACTTTATATACTAACAATACAGGTAGATGGGATCATGAGCTTTTGTGGGCACAGCCCACTTCTTCAGATGACCGGAGTTGTATCTGAAGTGGACTGTGCCCACAAAAACTCATGATACCATCCACAATACATGTTTTATTAGACTATCAAGTGCTACCAGACCATTTGTTATTTTCTAAGTTTATCCTGTACAGACTAACTTGGCTACCTCACGAAGCTTCTGAACATGCATTTCCCTATACTCACTCACTCACTCACTCTAGGAGCCTTAATCGTGCACCAGGATGGCTTACAAACACAAAGAACTGTCCTCCCCAAGTGTTTGCCCTCGATAAGCTTGCAGCCTAAGATGAGATGTGGCTACAGGCAAATGGGGGTACAAGGAAACGGAGATAATATTGGTCAGTATGACAGACTGGCCTTAGCACACAAGCAGCCTGTTACTACAGTTTCTGTAGGCATCACTGCAGATGAGGGTATCTTTAAGGAAAGGTTTGAAAGGATTCTTTTCATTGTTGGTGAGAACCTTTTTATTTAAAAAAGGCTGGCCAAAATACAGTGCACCAACAAAGCCGTGTTGATCTGTACTGTTAAGTGAAGACAGTGAAGTGTATCAGACTGCTGTAAGGTGAATGAGCTGGTAACGTGCATTTTCAGAAACTGCACACAAATTTTAACAGAACACAATATTTTTTAAGGCAGAGTGTTAAGGTTTTAAGTTCTCAACCTTTTCAGACTATGTACTCCTTTCAAGAGTTAAATTTGTCTTGTGTACACTCAAGTATCACTTCACTTAATACTACTTCTGTACAAAATCAGACGTGAAAATACATGTCGCAACAGTGTTACTGAAAAATTGCTTCCTTTCTCATCCTGTCTGCATGAAATTTTAGTCTGCACTGACTTTGCTAGTGTTTTTATATAGCCTGTTGTAAAACTAGGTAAATATCTAAATAAGCTGATGTACCCCTAGAAAGACCTCTGTTTACCCCCAGAAGTACATGTATCTCCTGGTTGAGAGTCACTGGTTTTATTACTTTGCTGTTGGGAAATCTGGGGGGAGGGAATAGAAATACTTTACATTTTTTGTACCATATTTATATCTTTCTTGCTGTTTGTGTTTTGCTTCCTCATGCTAGATATGTGATTTATTTGGATTGAAAACTTAATACCAAAATATATGTTGTCATTTTCAAAATCATACGACCTTGTATTGAAGAGGTGAACTTGAAATCCAAGAAGCATGAAACTCTTGTAGAAATTCTCTGAATCATTTGATATCTCAGATGGCCCTGATATGCAAATAATCTCTTTGCCTCCTCCTTTTCACTACCCTGGCAGTTACTTATTCTTGCCAGCTTTTGCTATGGCTGGACTTAGTGCCCTTCATGTATCGGTTTGGCATTATTTTCCCGGAGCCAAACTGTAGAGCTCCCTTCATAAGGCTTTCAGAATTTAACCCAGGATAGAAAAATAGTCCGGACTTCTGCCATCTAGACACTGACAGTTCTTTCATGTTTGGGAAATGATGATCGAACATCTTCAAAGAACATTTATATTTGCATAAGTAAAACACTTTTTTCCTTTCTTTCCTATTTTATTAGGACGAGTCTCGACTCCTCAGAGTTAAGGTTGTTTCTGGCATTGATCTAGCGAAAAAGGACATCTTTGGAGCCAGGTATGTTTGTTACTTTCAAGACTTGTTTAAAATTATAGTATGGGTATCATAGCAATTGTATAGCCATTAATAGACACAAAGAAAGATTCTGTAATGTGATTGCAACCAGTGTAAATCGTGGGATTTCTGTTAATAGTCTAGTAAGCAGTTCAGTCTTGCACCCTCTGGGATATGCTCTCCTGCACCTCTGAATAGTGTTTCCTTGTTTTTCTGCCTCTGCTATAGGTATCACATGAAGAGACAATTCAAGCTTTAGTAGTGGTTTTAAATATTGTATTTAAAATGACTTCTCCCCTCAGTCCCTTGGCTTTGCTCCTCTTAAAATGAGAGGGAATGAAGGATACAGTAACTCGCTTCAGTTTCTGATAAAACACCACTCCTCCTTTTGGTTCTAGAGCAGCTGTGCTGGTGTTAGATACAGAAGCCTGATAGCATTGTTATGCTGTGATGTATTTGTGTGTGTGTGTGGGGTGGGGGGGTGGGGGCACTAGGAACAGGGCAGTCAATCTTATCCAGGTGTCATGTGTACAGATCCTGTGCACTGTATAAAAAGAAAATGGTGTGACGGGTTTCCCCAACTCAGTCCATGTGGGAGAGAGCTAGGAAATGCTAACTTGAAAAGAACATGAAACAGATCATGCTGATGTTTTTGCCACATAGGAAGCCTTCGAGCTGCACACCAAGGGCCTGTTTAATAAAATGCATATTTGGTGTAATGTAAAGTGTATAAGGTAGGGGAGACAGCACTTAGGCAGCAAGCTCATAGATTCCTTTGTTTTTGTGTCTCAGGAATCATCGGGTATAAAAGCTTACGGTTCAGTTAGGGTGAAAATTACAGAAACTTCTCAACTGATGGAGAGAGAGAGAGCCTGTCAGAAAGCTTAAGCCAATTTTCACACAAGTGGAGGTGACTTGTTAATCAATAGGAAGTGAACAGGCCATTGTCTTCCCTGATGTAACCCAAACAGGGTGACAGCTGGCGGAAATAAGCTGTGATTAGGTGTTTCAGATGAAAAAAGTATGGCAAGGCCACTTTGCTTAGTTACAAAAGTCCTTTTCTTTTTAAAATTATATATTAACATTTTTTGCTCCCACCCTAAGCTTCTGGTGCATACATGAAACTAGTGGTTCTCAATCTTTTGCGGGCCCCTAAGACCTTTCAAATTGAAGTGTGGCTCCCTTTGGAAATCTTAGACATAGTCCATTGACCTCCATGGATCTGCGGACCCGGGATAGAAAACCGTGGTTCTGTAGTGCTAACCAGCTTTCACCAGCCCCCCAGAAGTAGATTATTGATCTCCAAGGGCCCATACACTACAGATTAATCACTGCACTGCCCACGTCAAAACTTGCAGTCCCAAAGTGTGTCCACTAAATATAAAAACTATCTCCCTCAGAAGTGATATTCCACGAACCACCATGTGAATTAGGACAGGCATGTTTAGGAATTTTCGGAGTGTGCCCAACCTCTGGCAGACCCCTGACAGAGGGGATGAATTCTAAAACCAGCATACTTTCACAGAAATAATTCAGCTAGCAATCCCCTTTTTAAGCCCCTTTAAACTGAGTTGGTTCTAGCTTGAATATCTCTGCTGACTTCAACCATGTTGAATGAGGAGCAAGGTAGTTTCATGATGAATGAGCCCTAAATCATTTAGAGCTTTTTTGGTTAAGACTCATAGCTTGAATTCCACCAGAAAAGTTACCGATAGCCAGTTTAGTGCTGAATTTTTTTTTTTAAGTGGACTGCAACTAACTGTAGCGTCTTAATATATTAATAAGCTTCCTTATGGATTATTTTGTATTTCTTTAATTATGCCAAACAACTTAAACGCAGTAGTTGAAGGTTTAATCACCTTTCGATTTATTTTTTGGGTCGATCTGGCAACAAACATTCCTATGGTAGATGTGTGCAGAATGTGGTAAGACAAAGCCCTTTCTTTCTCCCCTAAAACTGCTGTTTGGAAAAGCTTTTGACTGCTGACTATCAGCAACAAAAAAGCAGCTCATGTTTAGAAGCTATCAGATACATAGTGCTTGCTGAGTAGATTACTAATAGTACTGTTAATAGTGTTGGCTAGCTTTGCTTGCACATCGTCCATTAGCATTTATATTATGGGAGGCCTTTCACCTACTCTTACAGCTGAAGGTGAGATGCTGCAGTAACAAAGGGAAACCAATTCAGGAGAATGGTGTAGTGGAAAATAGAGAAAACAATTTCAGGGTTTGTTTGTTTGTCTTTTTTAAATAAGATTAGAACTATCTTTTGTTAACTTCCCTTTTTTAGCTCTTTTTAATTTGCGCTCAAACATTTTTGTACTGGTATACACGATTGACTTTTCAAAAGTGAAGAAACAAAATCTGGCCAGGTTTCTACTAAATTTTGTCCAAACTTCTAGTTTATTTAAAAAGTAAAACTAGTATTTGGGTAGGCCAAATTATCTTGTCTTATAAAGAATGTTAATGTTGGGATATAGAGGCAAATTTTAAAAAAATGAGGAAAATGAAAAATTGTTTAGCATGTGTGTAATTCTTCTTGGGATAGATACATGGGAAGTTTTACAGTTGAATCCCTGACACTGTAGTATCTTCTCCATCAGCCAAAACTCTCATATTATAAATATTTAAGATGCCTTAATCAAAAGAAGCTCTGAAGTTAACTGAAAAATGAATAAACCTCAAAAATCAGTTACACCTTTGAGTTGAAATGCTTGAGCTGGGTGAATTGGCAATGAGTTCTATTGATATGGCACTTAAATATTTAAAGTAAGTTTCTCTCAAATCCAGTAGGGTTTTCATAAAGCTAAATAGTTAAAAACATATGCTGGAGTATGTTTTTAACTTTGTTTGAAATGGATATTTACTAAAAATGACTTGAATGGCATCATACATTATCAGTTTTTCTGAAATGCTTACACTGCTGAGCTAACAAGCTTTTCAGAAAGCTTTTTGTGAGAAGTTTATTTTTTTAAAAGGACTTGCATTGTCTGTTGATAGTTTTAGTTATGCTGCTTTAGTCAAATATGATTTTTAAGCTGCCACAAATATCAGTTGCATTCCAGTGTAACTATCAAGAATACCTCCCCTAAAAAGTATCATGTTGATTAATTAAACAAAATTTATCAAGGAGGAATTGAGCTCTACATTACTTATGCGGTAGAAATTACTTTCAAGTAGAACTAGCTGGAGGAGAAGTGTGAAATTCTGAAGACTTAAATTTTCTGAAGCATGGCATATGTACGAGACCTCTCCAAAATAGCATTCAAATAGTTGTATCCAAGGTGTTCTTGATAGAAGGGAGGAAAAACATGCACACAGCATAATTGTTTGCTATAAAAATGTTTCTGGAGGGGAGTCGTGATGGGATAAGCTTTCAGCACTCTGTCACTGGTTTAAATCTTGTCAGACTTGGCGGCGGCTGTAAGCCATTGATGCTTTTGGCTTTGGAAAGTCTGTGGATGTTCACAGTCTGGCAGGTGGGTGGTGCATGTCCACACTATGGAAAAGCCTTTTTGGCAGACTCAACGGACAAATGAACTGAATAGACCCTGTAGCCTGAACCATCCTCTTTCTCATCGAGGGGAGATAACACCAGATCTGGAGATCAGTGAAGAAAAGGGGTAAAGTGGGAACCAAGAGGGAGTTCCACAAATTAATTCAGTGTCTTTCTTTAGAAAGATCTCTGATAGTGCCTGGTTCTGTTTTGCAAACTTGGGATGTACATGGGTGTGATGGTGCCTGTCTCTTGTATAGCATGCTGAATCCATCTTCCTTGGGTGGAACAGTTTTGGCAGCACAGGAGCGGGGGTTGCTTGTCCTGTTTCCCCCGTTCGGGGGGGAAGGAGGAGAGGAGAGCAGGTGGAAGTCCTCTCTCCCTTCCTTATATGGTTCCAGACATGTGGAGCCTCTACCTCTCCTCCTGGGCACAGGCACCTGGAGGGAAGTTGAACTCTTTTCTCTGGCTCCTCCTGTTGGCTAAGTCCAGCTGTGCCTCATCCTTTCAGTTCGTGAGTGGAACTCTGTTACTTGGGCAACCCAATACAGAAAGGAAAGTTAAGTCCAAAGCAGACTGCAAGGAGTTACAAATGGGAAACAAAATGGCACATGAAATTCAATATTGATAAATGTGAAGTAATGTACATTGGGAGATGTAATCTCAACTGCACATATAAAATGGTGGGATCTAAATTGTCTTATTATTCAAAGAGGAGATCTTGGAGTTACTGTGTCAAAATATCTTTAAAAATATCTACTCAATATGCAGCAGCATTGAGAAAAGGTGTGGAAAGACACATTAGGAAAGAATGGTAATAAGACAGTAAATACTGCATTGCCTCTACATAAATCCATGATACACCCACATCTGGAATACTGTGTGCAGATTAGTGATGTTAAAATGGGGTTAATTGACTAGGCGATAGAATTTCTATTGACTAGTCCATAGGCACTTCCACATTCCTCCTTTGAAGTACCCCTCCCCACTTTGCTGCCTCTATCTTGTCGAGGGAGCAAGAGGAAGGGGGTGGGGAAATCAACTAGTCAACACACTTGCTTATCGGATAGTCAACTAGTCTTTAACATCTCTAGTGCAGATGTGGTTACCGCTTGTCAAAAAATGGAAGTGGAAAAGCTTCTGAAAAGGGCAAAATAAATTATTATTAGGAGTATGAACAGTTACTGAGGGTATGTCTACGCTACCCCGCTAGTTCGAACTAGCGGGGGTAATGTAGTCATCCGCAGTTGCAAATGAAGCCCGGGATTTGAATTTCCCGGGCTTCATTTGCATGAAGCCGGCCGGCGCCATTTTTAAATGCCGGCTAGTTCGAACCCCGTGCTGCGCGGCTACACGTGGCACAGAGTAGCTAGTTCGGATTAGGAAGCCTAATCCGAACTAGCTACTCCGTGCCACGTGTAGCCGCGCAGCACGGGGTTCGAACTAGCCGGCATTTAAAAATGGCGCCGGCCGGCTTCATGCAAATGAAGCCCGGGAAATTCAAATCCCGGGCTTCATTTGCAACTGCGGATGACTACATTACCCCCGCTAGTTCGAACTAGCGGGGTAGTGTAGACATACCCTGAGAGATTAAAAAGACTGGGATCTTTCAGCTTGGAAAAGGGACGACTAAGGGGGGACATGATAGAGGTCTATAAAATTATAACTGGTAGTGAAGAAAACAAGGAAGAGTTATTTACTTCTCATAACACAAGAATTAGAGATGACCCAAAGAAAAAATAGGAATCAGGTTTAAAACCAAGAAAAGGAAGTGTTTGTTCAAACAAGACAGTCAACCTGTGGAATTCCTTGCCAAAGGATGTTGTGAAGGTCAAGATCAGGGTTCAAAAAATAACTTGATAAATACATATAAGATACCGGTAGATCTGTCAATGGTAACTTTAGTCTCTGCTTGCCAGAAGTTGTGAATAGGTGACACCATCAAGTGAGCCACCTGATTACTTGTTCTGTAAATTCCCTCGGATGCACCTTGCTTTCTCCATTGTTGAAGACAGGATGCTGGGCTAGATGCACCTTTGGTCTGACCCAGAATTATTGTTCTTATGGAGTGATGACCCGCTGCTATTACACACATTACCACTTTTGAGCCTGGAACTGGCCTCTTTCTCTCTCCTCCACCGAAGGCTCAGTAAGGAAGATGTGGGGAAAATGTCATTCTGTGATTCACCTACCTCTATCCTTACTGCTATAGGACTATGTTCTCCATGTTGGTAAGGCATTGTTGTTACAGCTGCTGCCTGAGTATATCACGTGCTCTCGGGATAGGCTGTCTATTTCAACTGCTTGCTTTCTGTCCCCTTTCAGAAACCAAAAATATAGTTGGGGGAAGGGCTGTTGTTTGGAAGCTCTTTGTGAGGAGGGCAGTCGGGTGACCTACACTAAATATTGATACAGTTATAATCTCTGGAATGAGTGACTCATAAAGTGTTTAATGAAATGGTATTTTGAAAACTAGCATTAGAACTGCATAATTACAGTCCCAGTAGATAAGCTACTTCAAGGTTGAGTCATGAAGTATTTAATAGGGGGTAGAATAATGTGACCACTACTGTAAATTTATGAAAGGTGCATTACAATACATGTTAGGTCTTACACAAACCCATCTCAGTAGGCTTTCTATGAGGAATTACTGCTATGGATTCTTAATTTTAGACCTAAAAAAGGGTCTCTTGTAAATTGTTGGAGTTGGAAAGTCCCCTTTTTTTTTCCCCACTGATTACTTCTGAAGGAAATCACTACCGTTTGGAATACTTCAGAAAGTATTCTAAAGCAAAAATTGGGCTTCTCATTTTTTTATTTAAAATAAGAAACAGTAACTGCTTTTAATCTGTGGTACTGTAGGTAGGCTGTAATTCAGGGAATTTAACAGTTGTTCAGTTAAGGTGATTGGCAGTCAGAATAGTCCTCCCCATTGGCATAAGAATACACTCCACTGGAAGGTAAAGTTCTATTACATAGAAGGGTAGCTTAAGGGGAGTGATTTCTAGGTGTGCCAGATTTCTCCCTAAGCATTTTTGTTAACATTGAAATAAATGAATCTCATATTTTTTGGTCTACTCACTGAAACTCAATTAAAAAGCACATGGGACCTTAGCTGTAGCGTGAGTAACAGCTTGTAAGTACTGTAAATCAGTGTCTAGTGAAACTCAGTAGTTTTGGATGGAACATTCCTAGCTCTGCATTGAGCAATGAGAGAAATGTTAATTTCCGTGAGCAGCTTTGCTTGTGTGTAACCATTATTGCATGAGAACTGATGCACTTGTGTATTTTACAACCTGAGGTTGCTCTTGAAATTAAAGCATTACGATTTGAATAACTTAATTCTGTTTTTAAAAATGACTGTTTCCTTAAATCTTTAATGACTTTGAATTCCTTGAATAATTTTAGTCTTCCATATCATACAGTGCAATGTATGTAGCCATGAATCATAATCATGGTACATTCTGCAAACAGTGCTGTATATTATTTTATCTATGTATTTGTATTGTGATAGTGGCCCAGGCTTCAGTCAGGATTAAAGTCCTGTTGGGGTAGACACTGTACAAACAAATAAGACATTCCTTCCTGCCCCTGAAGAGTTCAGTGTTAAGCTCATGTCCTGACTTAGTGATGTTTACCAACATTTTAGTGATGTGTAGGTGATTTTTCTCCCTTGCCTTTCCCCTACCCCTTCCTTAGTGATGAATCCCCATTCACAGATTAAGTGAGGCTGCTATGGTGGTTCTGATGACTCTCCCAATAATGGGTACAGTATCATGCCTTAAATCCGTTTTCTAAGTCTAAGTACTTGAATAAAATAGATCTGATCTATTTTTGGAAGTGTGGATCTTAATTCTATTAATCTGGATCTTGTCTGTCTTGGAAATGGATTCATAGTGGAATAATTTTATACTGTATTTTGCCAGTGACATTTTTCTGCTATAGCTAAGGAATCAGTTTCCTCATGCAGCCAGGACTTTTAATGTAGAGGTATGGGTGCTCAGCAGCCTCTGAAAGTTAGGGCCTATGTTGCTAGTCCAGAGCAACACTTTGTTGACTAGCTCTCAAAATGAGTTAATCATAAGTCACGTTACTGGTGAGTGATGTACTTTATGTTGTTCTTCTCTTTGTCATTTTGTTTTTCTATCCTGTTACGTTGGATAACCATTTTTTTAAAAAAATGGTTTAATTACAGGGATCTAACATTCAGTAATCGAGAATTCTTAAAAAGCATTTGTGTTGGGTATCTCCATCTCTAAGGAGGGAATTTGTTTGGATGCATTATTTGGAATAATTATGGGCAAATATTTTAATAGGTGGATGCATACATGAAATATTTTCAAAATAGAAGTCAATACGTGCATTATTGGCTGCATAAAATTACAGCACTGTTATGCTAACATTCTTATTCCAGCAAATCTGGAAAGAATGGAGGGATATGTTTGGACAGGAGACAAAATTATGCAGCTGCTACTTCAAAAAAATACACTATAGATCAAATTTTGACTGCCTAAAAGTTTTTTAAATGAAAAGATTTGCAGCAGAACAAGGTGTTTTTTTTATCATCAGAAATTAAATTTTATTTCTAATTGCATCATTGTTCAGTATGTGCCATCAGTGGCTTCACTGATGTATAGCAACACAAGTAGTAGTCCCCGCTCTGAGGAGAATACCATATAACAGACACAGCTAGGAATGCAAGCTTTTATTTGCCTTAAATTTTCTGCTTTTAATACCTTTGGTTAGCTTCAGTGGTGAGAGTGCTAGAAGTAAGAGACTCAAGGTTGCTGCTGGCATTTAGGAAGACTGTGTTGAGCAAATCTGAAGTGTGGCTGAATTCTTCTCCAGGTTACATGAATTCTGTTCATTGACTGCTGTGGAAGTAGCACATGTATAATAACTGAGAAAAGAACGTAGCTCACAGATAAAAATGAGACATCCGTACCTTTATATTTATCAGGGCTCCCATCATTGTTAGTGCTGTTGAAGTAATGAGCAGAGAAGCCTGGTATGAAAACCCAGAGGTCATGTCATCTTGGAATGTGTTTTTTTTAAGACACTTTTTCCTCCCACTTTTCATTTCCTGTTGCGTAATAATGGGAAGGTAACGGAGTGGTGTGCGATAGTGTCATGAAGTTTAGACGGGTTCTCAGTCCCTTCTAACGTGGTATAAAAACTCCATGGTCCATCTGTGCCATAGTAACTAGTTTTCTGTATATGGAAGCTGGGGCCAGTGTTAGGGGGTAGCAAGTAGGGATGTAAAATCCTGTTTAATTGGTTAACCAGTTAAATGCTATGTTTAACTCGTTAACCAATTGGGCAGGTAGGGGGGCTGCTCCAGCCCCTACCTGTTAAACTTATCCAGTAAGCCTTGCCCATTAAGTTTAACTGCTTAAACAGTCACATCCCTAGTAGTAATCAAGGCAGCTGTCTGGGTCCCCAAGCCAGGAGGGGCTCCACAAAGCTTAGACTCTAGCTTCAGCTTCAGCTTTGTGTTATGGGACTCAGGGCTTCAGCTTTCTATGCTGTCTAATTCTGGCAGACCACCGCAAAACTTGCTCATGGGTCTCCCCAAAGAACCCTGTTTAAGAGCCACTACAAATTCCTTTGTTAAAAAATGCACTAGTACATAAAATTAGCTATTCAGGACACCTTAATAAGGAACAGCTGTACTGATTATATTCATGGGAGCTGGAGCTCCCTCTGGTGGCTAACTTAACATACACATTTATCTGTTACTTAAGTTAAAATATATTAACTGACTCTTTAATTAGTTACTACATGTTCAGATCCTGTTGTCATTAACAATTTGCATTATCCTTGGTAGGATGATGAGCTCTTGAAATTTAAAAATAGATTAACTCAAATTAAGATCAATTTTTTTAAGTTGTGAAGTTAATAAACTACAAGAACAACTTACCAAGGGTTGAAGCAAAATGCAGGACTATGTAGCACTTTAAAGACTAAGAAGATGGTTTATTAGATGATGAGCTTTCGCAGGCCAGACCCACTTCCTCAGATCAAATAGTGGTGGGTCTGGCCCGCGAAAGCTCATCATCTAATAAGCCATCTTGTTAGTCTTTAAAGTGCTACATAGTCCTGCATTTTGCTTCAGCTACACCAAACTAACATGGCTACATTTCTATTACTATTCTATTACCAAGGGTTGTGATGGGTTCTCCATTGCTGGCAATTTTTAAACCAATGTTGAACTGGAGCATTTTTTTAATTAAACACAAACAAAAAATTCCCCAAATCAAACCAACCAGCCAACCAAACATAAAAATAAAAACCCAAAGCAAAACAAACTCTCTCTCCCATATCAAAATGGGAATTAATTCAAGGAAGGCTGATTTTTTTTGTTATACAGGAGGTCTGTCTTAGGTGATGAGTGGTCCCTTCTGACCTTAGAAGTTCTGAAACTCTCTTAACTCAGCAAAATAACTTATATTATGTCCAAAAATTCTTATTTTTTTTCTTAATGTTAAAATGTGGGATTGTGCAGATGAGTTTGAAGTGAGAATTTGTGCACAGAAGGTAAAGGGGTAGGATGGGAAATTGGGCATGGATGTAAGCAAATGTTATTTTAAAAGAAGGTTCAAAATTCTCAAGCTATCTAGCCTTTGTAACTGTGAGCTCTAGCAATATTGCCGCCCTCCTCCTCCTATCATCCACTGTTTACGCCATTTGTACATCTGGTCATAATAGCTTTTTTTTTTTTTTTTTCCCTCCAAAGTAGGATGCTCCTGTGGTTAAAGCACTAGTTTGGGATTAAGGAGAGGTGGGGTCAGTTCCAGTCACTTGTTCCTTTCTGTGTGTACTTAGTCTCTCTGCTTCAGTTCCCCATCTGTTAAATTGGGATAATGCTACTTTTTTCATGCCTTCCTGTGGTTCCGTTGTTTGGGGCTGGACTGTCTTTTTAAAAGATAGTGACAAGCACCATGTGGTCCAATTCTGACTGGAGACATCTAAGTACAGTCATAGTGCAAATAACTTTATAATGTCCTTCCATCCCCCCCTCTTCCTTCTCCCCTATTTATTTTGGGTCTTCACATCCTAAACTCAAAACTCCGGTCATCTGAAGAAGTGGGCTGTGCCCACGGAAGCTCACGATACCATCTACATGTTTTGTTAGTCTATAAAGTGCTACCAGACCATTTGTTGTTTAAGTTTATAATGTCAGTTATTTTTATTTGTCCTTCAATCTAGCTACTTGTTCGGCATGTTTCTTTGAGGCACTGTGGCAGAGGTCAGTCTTGAAGGCAGCTACGAAAGAGGGCATGACAGTGGCTTTCAGCTAAAAGACATGGATTCCAAGGTGCAGTGTGGAAATGGCAGCATTTATGGAAGAAGCTGATAAAGGGGTGCTCAAGGCTGGCATTGTGAGTGGAGAGGGAACAGCACTCAATAGAAAATGGACTCATAGTAAAGTTAGTGCTGTGTGTAAGAAACCTTTATTTCTAGAGGTTGAAAAATGCAGGTTAATTCTGGCTGCAGTAAAAGGGGGGGGGACAAGAAAAATTTGACTGCTAACCATGGTCATGAGGTTTGAGGTCAATAATGAGGTCTAGATGTGTATTAAATTTGTTCTCAAGAATGCATCTGATGACATATTAAAAGTGGTGATCTTTTTATTTTTAATTCAGCAAAGCTCTCTGTAAACTCCTCATGTAGGCTTTCCTCCCTCCCTCTATGCTCTAGCCAAGCCAGCCTTCTTCCCTCTTCTACACCTCTTAAACCCTCCCCCTCCTTTTATTTGCACTTGAAAAGTTAGGCAAGACACAGAGCTTGGGCTACTGTGAGCAACCAAGGGTGTGTATGACCCTCTATGAAGTGTAGGAAGCAGCAGATGGCACTAGAGGACTTCATCTCATTGCACAGGTTGAACCTCTCTAATCCAGCAAAAGCGAGGAGGAGTCCTGTGGCACCTTATAGACTAACTGAAGTGTAGGAGCATAAGCTTTCGTGGGCAAAGACCCACTTCGTCAGGGTCTTTGCCCACGAAAGCTTATGCTCCTACACTTCAGTTAGTCTATAAGGTGCCACAGGACTCCTCGTCGCTTTTGCAGATTCAGACTAACACGGCTACCCCTCTGATACTCTCTAATCCAGAAGGCTCTAGTTGAAAAACATCCGTTGTCCAGAATGATTTTTAGTTAGCTGGATGTCCACTTCTTAAGGGTGTGTCTGAGTTTCTTGCACTCCCATAAAGCTTGTTTACAGCCACTAGTTCTAGCTTTTAGTCTTCTGTGCTGCTGTTTAGCTCTAATTTACCCCTAAATGTCCTCCAGCGGCACCAGTGAGCAGTGGAAGTGTTGTCAATGCTATTAGACAATATTGACCTCCTGTGGTCCAGAAAATTCTCATTCAGAACTGGTCAGGCCCTGAGGGTTCCAGACTAGAGAGGTTCAGCCTGTAGCACCAAATGGAAGCTTTATGGATCTGATTCTAGAGGCATTCAGGCTTCTCTGGCTTCCCAGTTGGCATCCGAATTAGGAAGGTTCTGCCCATTGACACCTAGAACATAACCTGAAATTAAGGAATGGATACACACAGGTTAAGCAAACAATGATTGCTAGCTGAGGATAGGCCTTACTTTGCTCAACTCGCTAGTAAGCATGTTTGATGAGACAGTGAACTAAAAACTTTTTCATATCATTTGCAAATTTGTCATGAGCCAATTTTGAAATAAAAACATTTCATTTCCATTCAGATCGAAAGCAATCTTCCCTCTCCTCCCCATCCCTTCCTTCTATTTCTCTTCGATTTCATTTTGAATCATTTTGTTGGAAAAATAAGCATCTCATGAAAGATTTCAGAGGAAACTGTTCATTTCATATAAAAATATAAATCAGAAAGCATTCTTGTTTTTCAGGCAGTTCTGAGTGCTAAAACTCTTCCGGTATTGATTTGCAAGAATCCATTGAGGAAGTTCACAGGGCAAAGAGTCAAATGTTCAAACAAATTCAAGGGGAAGAAATGACTCTAACTCAGGGCTACTCTACTTTGGAATCCCCGGGGGCCACGATACTCACAGCATATGCTGAGAGCTGCAACTTGTGTGGTTGCATGTACATGCAAATATATGCAAATAGCTTCTTTCACAGTGAGGGGCATGAATACAAAGATTAAGGTAAGACTACATAACACGTAGGCCCCGTTTAAGTCAATTCTGCTGATATTAATAAAATGCAATATATTTACCCAACTTTGGCTAATGACAGCACTTTTAATGAGTAATGACAGTCCAGAAATTTAACTACTAAAACGTATATCAACAGAAGACCATTATATTGACTACTTTAACTTGAATGGAACATACCTTGTTGTGTATAGTAACCTTCCAGTAAGGAGCGTATCCTAGTTTTTCTTAAATTGCTGTCAGGTGGCTACAAGTCCTTTGAACAGCATGACAGATTCATGATGCCATTGCAGGTTTATTTTCTTTAATGCAACAATAGTTTTTTGACAAAGACACGTTTTTGACAAAGACACGTTATCTCTGCAAAAGTGAATTCCATCTTCCAAACGGGTGAAAATCCTGTGTTCATCCAACAAGTGTCAATTTTTGTTGCCATTTTTAATGCTGCTTATTAAAAAGGAAATTGTATACAGCTTTTTTGGATGTTTAGCTTGAAGCTCCAGGTTGTTTCTCGGAGTGATTTTACTGTAAAAAGAAAAGTTTCTAAGCTAGAGTGCTCCAACCTGCAGAGGACAGGGAGCTGGGCTAGTCAAACAAGACACGAGTCAAAAAAGGACAGAGGCCCAGGAGCCCCGTCCTGGATTCCCAGCAGGGCTGACGTCACCATGGTACGTGGGATGGAGACAGGGCTGCCTGGCCATGGCGCTGGACCCAAATGTGGCCAGTATGAGCCAGTCATCACCTCTCAGATTCTGCCCACAAGGCTAAGCAGCCAGCACTTCCTACAATGCCCCGGTGCTCTTTACACCTCCTTCTTGGGGCTAGAAACGCCAGTGCCAAAGACCTTGTACCTGTCTGTTCCAGTCAGCCTGTCCGCTTGTGTATTTCAGGGCTCACCCCTCCTGGGAGATGCCTTGCTGTTACGGAGTGTGTTCCCAGTGAAGGCCACGTTCAAAGAGTCCCAGCCATGGGCCGCGTGTTGAGTTCCATGTAAATCGAAACTGCACCGCGGGCTGCATGTTGAGTAGCCCTGTTCTAACTGATGGAATTAGTGTTCTGTGCTTCTTAAAAAAACAGCCTTCCATGCAACTGAAGAGAAACATGTGCTTCAGAGTGAACTGAATTATGGTATAAGTAACACCTGCTACTACTGTAATTGAAACAGAGTACTTGGAGAATTTGACAGTGCTATCTGTATAGTCCGCATTACTGTCTCCTTTGTTTACTAATGTATATAAAAATATATTTTGCTTTTGTGGACTTCTCATATGTCAACAAGGAGAGAGAAAAAGAAAACCTTGACAAAATAAGAAAATGTGGAGCCACAGAAAGAGTGACTGGAAATTATTTTGAATTTATGTAAGCTGACTAGATTCTAAATTGACACCGTCATTTTATAAGTGTTCCAAGTGAGTTGTAGCTGCCACTTGCCTGAGTGTAATGCTTAACTTTGATATTTTCTTCTTTTGAGTTTTGATACTAAGACACGATATTTGGGATTTTGACTATACTGATTAGAAGGGAAGTGAGCCTATGTGATTGTTAATGGGGAGGGGAAGGTGGTTTATAAGACTGTAATTTGTGTAGTGCATTATTGCTAGTGCAAGATGTTCTAAAATTGGGTCAGACTCCCAAAACATGAAATATTTCTGGCAATTGAGCATTAAGCGTTTGTTTCCCAGATTCTCTGTGCAACTGAGGGCTAGAATCTTTTTAAAAAAAATTAAATAAAAGCTTTGAAAGATTCTCAGAGAATCCCAGAATTCAGTAGGTGGGGCTACAAGAAGAACACTGAGATGCCGCTGATAGTGCTAGAATTGAAAATATTGAAGACTAAGCCCATGCTGTGTAAGTTTGAGCAACTCTGGGTAGTGGGACCTTACTTAGTATCTACACCTTATCTCACACATTCTGTCTCACTTAGATAATATGTTTAAGAATAAATGAATAGCTTACAATCTGTCTGCACAAGATTCTTAAAATTTTAAAAAGGTGAGACGGGGGTTAAATTAACCTTTTAAGCATTCTACGAAGATGTTTTCTGTGAATGTGACCTGCCTTGGGAGATGGATTAGTGTCTCTTTCTGTTTCTCTCAATACATAGTCTGAAAGAGTCTCTCTCTTAATATTAGGCTATATGTGTAATGTCCAGTTATATTCTTCCCTGGTTATGCTAGAGTACTCGTTATGAATCCTATGTGGATAGCAAGTTCCCTCAGACTTTTACAGAAAAGGCAGAAGTGTTGAATCATAAACAGCACAAACTTTTGCCCTAAACATTTGTCAGGCACTAACAAAACATATGTTTTAAGTAGTTTGAATAAAACATATGTCCTCTTTCAGTTAATCAGGATTTTCACTTGTCTGGCGCACACAATAAATTTACAAGTTCACCGGAATCTTCTAGTATTTCAGGAAAATGATTAGTGTCCAAAGACCAAAAATTAACTTTATATGGGGTAAAATCTTTCTCATTCTTCTGTTCCCCATTGATAACTTTTAGCCATCAAGAAGAGTTTTCCATTTTTATGCATATTAGTTTTTTCTCTTGTCAATGCAGGGATATCCCAAATCTGACACAGGGAATACTGGCAGATTAAGAGACAGTAAAAAGTTACCTGTACATTAGGCTTTCTAAAAAAGTACTGTCATAACTTCTGTCTTATAGTCAGTCTTGTCTCTTCCCTGATAAATGAAAAGAAATGAACTCATTTGAATTCATTAGCTGTAAAAGTCTGCAGTTGTCCTCACCGTGCAGCTGAGGGGGTTACTACCTCAAGCCAGAGGCCTGATCTATGTAGGCAGAGTCTTATGCCTCAGCAGTGTTCCGCTGGAAATAGTGGGTGTTTCCCAAAGGCACAGGAGTCTGTCAATTGCAAAAATTGGGCTGAGTCCTATGCCCATCATGTTTAATGTGGATTTTCCACATCCTTTGCTTCTCCGGAGTTAGTGGCTGTAACTTAATAAAATCTGGGTGACAATGCAAATGTCTGCCCAACCTGAACTTTTGTTAATCTCCCAAGTATTGTGGAATTACTGTTCTACTTTGTCTGCTACATATTGATGTTTCAGTGGTGCCTCACTTCTGTAAACCCAGTATAACAATGCAAGATTTGACCCTCTTTTCCTTTAAAGAACACAAACTTCTTAAGCTTTTGGGGCTGGGGATAGAGAGGGAATCTTTTTAAAAAACTCCACCCTGGACATCTGCCGCCTTGGTACATACTTATTGCTACCAGAGTAACCTATGGGCCAATACAAAAAGGGAAGTAAAAATTATCCATTTAAAAGAAGGAAAATTCCAAAACTACTTGTGCTACAGGCTTTTTCTGCTTAATGCAATGAGTTCAAGATATTGGTCAATCATTAACAGTTAAAATCTACACCAACGCCTTTTTCTCTTGAGGCAGCTTCTTGGTTAACCCAGCTTTAGATGGGTGCAACAAAACAAAGTGTCTCTCTAAGACCCAATACCTTAACCTGTGTGGCCTAGGCTACGTTAAATAATACCAGTAAAAAAAGTGTTGACAGATAAAACATCAGACAAACATATCAGTATAGACCAATAACAAATAACATGATTAAGCTGATAGAATAGTTATGTAGTGCCTTTCCCACCAAAAAAAATCCCACTGTGCTCTACAGCATTGTGCCCTCTTGATTGGCTTTAGGCTGCACAAATAGTTGTTTTTCAGATGAAGGGGTGGCAGCCACACTGGTAAATGTTATGCAAAATACTGTATGATTGGTAAGGGAAAGTAGGTGGAAGTTGCACTCCAGTTATCAAGGCAAATTTCCATTTTAAAAACATCACCACCGGAGATGTAATTCATGTACAGCAGACAGAATGTCCACTTTTGAGATCACCAGGACTGAGATTTTTCTCTTGCGAGACACTGATTGTGTGCAGTGGTGGGCCCATGATATCTGAAGACAAAGTGAGTGGGGTCATGTCTTTTATTGGACCAACAACTTCTGTTAGTGAGAGACTATGTTTTGATCTTACACAGAACCCTCTTTCTTCCACATCTGTGTCAATGGCAGTAGCTACATTGCCATTCATTTTGTTGCCCTCCCCACTGAATCTAAACACGAGAGGAGTAGCTGGGAGAAGGCATCTGTGAGAACAATAAACGGAAAAGGTGGGGACAGATGATGAGGCTCCAGTTCTGGTTCCAAACAATGTTGTGATCTCCTTCCCACATGGCTCTCACTCAGCCATTCAGACATCGACCTGCCTAGTGAACAGTTGTTTGGCTCTGAATATAGTCAGACCAATTGTATCAAAGAAAAAACAGCCAAGTACGTACACTTCATCATTTTTTAAAGTGGCTCTAGAGGTGACCCTGGCAATTGCAGCCAGATAAGCCTAACTTCAGTAACAGGCAAAGAGTGAAGCTACAATAAATAGCTGAATTATCAGACACACAAATAGTAAACACAGCTTTGTATAGGGAAATCATGCTGTACCAATCTGTTAATTGTTTGAGGGGGTCAACAAATGTGAGCAAAAGTGATCCAGTGGCTATAGAATTCTTACTTTCAGAAAAACTTTGCCAAGTTCATAGAATCATAGGACTGGAAGGGACCTCGAGAGGTCATCGAGTCCAGTCCCCCGCCCTCAAGGCAGGACCAAGCTCCGTCTACACCATCCCTGACAGATGTCTATCTAACCTGTTCTTAAATATCTCCAGAGAGGGAGATTCCACCACCTCCCTTGGCAATTTATTCCAATATTTGACCACCCTGACAGTTAGGAATTTTTTCCTAATGTCCAATCTAAACCTCCCCTGCTGCACTTTAAGCCCATTACTCCTTGTCCTGTCCTCAGAAACCAAGAGGAACAAATTTTCGCCTTCCTCCTTGTGACACCCTTTTAGATATTTGAAAACCGCTATCATGTCCCCCCTTAATCTTCTTTTTTCCAAACTAAACAAGCCCAGTTCATGAAGCCTGGCTTCATAGGTCATGTTCTCTAAACCTTTAATCATTCTTGTCGCTCTTCTCTGTACCCTTTCCAATTTCTCCACATCTTTCTTGAAATGTGGCGCCCAGAACTGGACACAGTACTCCAGCTGAGGCCTAACTAGTGCAGAGTAGAGCGGCAGAATGACTTCACGAGTTTTGCTGACAACACACCTGTTGATACAACCTAGAATCATATTTGCTTTTTTTGCAACAGCATCACACTGTTGACTCATATTCAACTTGTGGTCCACTATGACCCCTAGATCCCTTTCCGCCATGCTCCTTCCTAGACAGTCGCTTCCCATCTTGTATGTATGGAACTGATTGTTCCTTCCTAAGTGGAGCACTTTGCATTTCTCTTTATTAAACCTCATCCTGTTTACCTCTGACCATTTCTCTAACTTGCTAAGGTCATTTTGAATTATGTCCCTATCCTCCAAAGAAGTCGCAACCCCACCCAGTTTGGTATCATCTGCAAACTTAATAAGCGTACTCTCTATCCCAATAGCTACATCATTGATGAAGATATTGAACAGTACGGGTCCCAAAACAGACCCTTGGTGATCTTGTAGCCTGCAACAACATCGATGGTGTGATGGCAGCCCTCAACATCATTCACGATCCAGATGAGTGGAGACTGTTAATTGATTCATCGAAGACAGATCTTAAAGCTGTTTTGCTGCATAATGGCAATGTTTTGCCATCAATTCCAGTTGGTCATGCAGTCCATATGAAGGAAACCTATGACAACATGAAACAACTTTTGAGGTGCATAAACTATGACCAACATCAGTGGCAGCTTTGTGGTGATTGAAGGTTGTTGCTCTCTTGCTTGGTCTGCAGACTGGATACACAAAGTACTGCTGTTTTCTCTGCAAATGGGATAGTCGTGCAAGAGATTCCCACTACATCAAGATAGATTGGCCACTCCAACAGTCATTGGAGTCTGGGAGGAAAAGTGTTCAGCATCCACCATTTGTTGAATCAAGGAAGATTGTTACCACCCTTAGACATCAAGCTTGGTCTGATGAAGAACTTTGTCAAGGCCATGGACAAAACACAAGCAGCTTTCAAGTACCTCCGTGGAAAATTTCAAGGTTAAGTGAAGCTAAGATAAAGGAAGGTGTCTTTATTGGTCCTCAGATTCGTGAACTTCTTCGAGATGATGCATTTGACCATGCACTGCGTGGCAAGGAAAAGACGGCATGGAAAGCCTTCCAGTTAGTGGCAATACATTTTCTCGGAAACAAGAAGGCAGACAATTACAGGTTGTTGGTGGAAAACCTCCTCAAGGCATACAAAAGCCTTGGTTGCAACATGTCACTAAAGATACATTTTTTGCACTCTCACCTAGATTTTTTTTTTCCACCGAACTGCGGAGCAGTGAGCGACGAGCACGGTGAGTGATTTCACCAGGATGTTGCAACAATGGAGAAACACTATCAGGGCAAATGGAGCCCATTAGTGCTTGCAGACTAGTGCTGGACAGTGACAAGAGATGCTCCATTTAATGAATAGAAGAGACAAGCCAAGAAGCACTGAGTAGACACTGAATAGGACTAAACTATGTACATAATAGTTTTTTGCCTTTTTGTTTCATAATAAATTTTATTTATATAACCCTTTTGCTGATTTTTTTTTAAAGTGTTACATAAACAGGACAGGTGAAATATTTTCATGTAAAGCAACTATAAATACATGAAAAGATCTAGGTTTACAATTTATGATTAAAACTCTACTATCTACACAATATACATAGATGTAAAATGTAAAAACTTAAATATCTTGGAAACAGTAGCCAATCAGTAGTTTTTAATTGTCATATTTGAATTCAGCACATCAAAATACATAATAAATAGCACATTTTATCTCTGAAGCAGACGACTTCTAAAAAATTGTAGACCAGTGTAATGTAACTTTGTCCCCTCAAAAATTCTGTGGGTCTGAGTGATGGGGTGATACCAACTCCACAGTGGCCAGGGTAGGTTAGCGATCTGCTATTGGCTGTCAGCCCTACCCTCCTACACCTGCTTGGATGAAGGGTTTAAAAGAGGGGAGCACTGCTCAGCTAGGGGCTGACTGGGAAGTAGAGCAGACCTCTAGCTGTTACTCGAGGAGGAGGGGGAAAAAATCTTGCTTGAGAAACTGTTAGCCAGGACCAGAGAGATGGTAGGCCAGATGTGGAACTACAGTCAGTGTCCTATCTGCAATGCCCTTGAGAGACTGCTGCCTGACAGAGCTTCCCTGAAGGAAGATAGGCCTGAGGCAGGACTGTTGTTGTGACTTAATACCAGAAACTCGCCTGGAAAACTGCCACCTGCCAGAGAACCTCCCAACAGAGAGAGGCCTGACGCAAGATTAGTCATTGCACATTTGCTCTCTCTCTGCCTTGTTCGTTACTACAGCAAGTGGTGCCTTACCTGAAGGGAGTAACAGCCAGATTAAAAACCCTTTTTGTTTCATTGTCTGACCAAGGTTGTCAGTGGTGGTTTGCTTTGAGCCCAAGAGAACGTGGGTCATAGCCTGGTAAAACTCAGGATATTGCAAAAAGTGGGGTTGATAGTTGACATGATAGAAACCATAACTAGGATGATGCTAGAAAGCACTTGTCCTGGAGAGACAATCCTTTGAGAGGTGCGAATGAGGGCAGAATTTATATTGATCATTGTGAAGTACAGTGCAGAAACTAACCTGCTACAATGGAGTTCAGGTGGACATTACAGCCCTCACTGTTACAGGGGGAAAATAAATCTTTTGTACATGGAGCCAGTTGACTTTGGAAGTCCACACGACCCAATAAATATGAAACCACATAATGCCAGAGTTAGTCCCTTTTTTCAGGTTATATGAAGGGGTTTTTTTGGGGGCAGGAGGGGAGGAAGAAGAATAGGTTGTTGGTTCAATGTTGTCTCAACACACATCAGTTAAATTTGTAGTAATTTTGAAAGTTATGTGCTCGTTCAGCTAACTCACACTGGCTATATCAGTAGCTAAAGCAAAACGACCTTCAGTAATTCCCTGCTTTCCATGGCCGTTATGTTCTTGAAAAATGCAACTCTAAGCAAAATGATAAGCGAATCCAATTTCCCCATAAGAATTAATATAAATGGAGGGGGTGGGGAAAGGTTGAGTTTCAGGGAATTTTTTTCAGCAGACAACAGACCGTATATACATAAGGGGCTGTGTCTACATTGGCACCCTTTTCCGGAAAAGGGATGCTAATGAGACAAGTTGGAATTGCAAATGCCGCGGGGGATTTAAATATCCCCCGCGGCATTTGCATGAACATGGCTGTCGCTTTTTTCCGGCTCTGGGCTTTGCTGGAGAAAAGCGCCAGTCTAGACGGGATCTTTCGGAAAATAAAGCCTTTTCCGAAAGATCCCTTATTCCTGAGGAATAAGGGATCTTTCGGAAAAGGCTTTATTTTCCGAAAGATCCCCGTCTAGACTGGCGCTTTTTGCCGGCAAAGCCCCGAGCTGGAAAAAAGCGGCAGACATGTTTATGCAAATGAAGCAGGGAAGATTTAAATCCCCGCTTTATTTGCAATTGCTCTGTGTCTAATCTGCATCCCTTTTCCGCAAAAGGGGTGCAGTCTAGACACAGCCGTACTGTATAAGGTTTAAACAATTTTAAATCAGCTATGTAATACTGTACAGAGCAATGATGATTGTGAATCTTGGTTGAGGTGGTGGACTCAGAGGGTGGAATATTTCCCTTGCTACTAAATGTTGAACTAGCACTCAGCTGAACCCTCAAGGATTAACATGTTGCTAATGTAGCCTCTCGCTCTAGAGGCAGGGAGGAAACACAATAGAAGCAAGGCAGTGGCTACAAACACTTCCCAGCAGAAACTGAACATAATGAACCCACACTGTTATGCTGGAGTGCACCACTCTCTCCTGTGGATGGCGCATACATAGCTGCGTGGTGCTACGGGGTGTGTGTTTGTGAGAGATTGTGTGTGAAAGACAGATGTGTACACTGTGTATGTTTGAGAGGGAGAGGCAAACAGATGTGCATTCCCTTTGCTACATATGATGAATCCATTTCACATATGCTGCCCTTTTAAGAACACTACTGTAGATCAGGAAGTTCAGACTCAATAACCTGTAGCTGTTGATCTCCTGCTCTGTGTTCGTGTGTGTGTGTATGTGTGAAGAGACATTGTGATATGAGCCCCCCCCTTTGCTCCCTCTAGAGGGGCGGCTGACCTGTATCTGCCCAGTCACATACCTTACAAGAATCTTAGGGGAGCTGCCTGCCTGCCCACTCCAGTTTCAACCCCACACAAGGACCAGTTGCTTTTCCAGAAAATCCTGCAAGTAGTGGACAAAGCAGGAGGCCAAACGATGTTACTACAAGGGAGCATTGCACAACTTTAAATGAGACTGTGCTCTAATAGATAAGCAACGTAACAATGAGGCAGTGTTAATGTTGTCTTGGTTAAGTGGGGAATTATTGAGACACAAGGTGGGTGAGGAAATACCTTTTATTGGACCAGTGTCTGTTGATGAGAGAGACAAGCATTTGAGCAACACAGAACTCTTCTTTAGGTTTATTCTTTAGCATGTTGCTTATTAATAGAAGCTGGTCCAATAAAATCTATTACTTTACCCTCATTCGGATTCTCTAATATCCTGCGATCAACTGCATATGTTTTTGAGGCTTATTAAGGTAAACTCTCATGAGGCTGTAGATGTAAATCCTTCAGAAATGTTTTTCTTCAAACTTATACTGTAGTTCCCTTTACTCTTGTGAACTTGTCTCAGAAGTTAATTTGGGGTTTAGGGTAGGAGAGACAAAATAGATGTGATAATTGATATTGCCACAGCATATGGAGTCACCTGAAGTTGCTATCTGGTAGATGAAATTGCCCAAATTACTTTTCAAAGGCAGAGTTACATACATACAAAGAGCAAATTCTTTAGCCCTATAATGGTACCTGCAGGGGTGCTTCTTTTTTTCCCCCTACTACCTTTTAACATTCAACAGAGTTCCTTTACTTATTAGCTTGTTTGTACAAGGAGAAAATATATTCGTACATAAGAACATAAGAATGGCCGTACTGGGTCAGACCAAAGGTCCATCTAGCCCAGTATCCTGTCTACCGACAGTGGCCAGCACCAGGTGCCCCAGAGAGGGTGGACCGAAGACAATGATCAAGTGACAGACAGAGGCCAAGAACGCCATTTTATCCCCTGGCTAATAGCCTTTTATGGAGCTAACCTCCATGCAATTATCTAGCTTCTCTTTAAACTCTATTATAGTCCTAGCCTTCACAGCCTCCTCTGGCAAGGAGTTCCACATGTTGACAACACGCTGTGTGAAGAAGAACTTTCTTTTATTAGTTTTAAACCTGCTACCCATTAATTTCATTTGTTGTCCTCTAGTTCTTCTATTTAGGGAACTAATAAATAACTTTTCTTTATCGGCCCTCTCCACACCACTCATGATTTTATAGACCTCTATCATATCCCCCCTCAGTCTCCTCTTTTTAGTAGATTTTATTCATGTAGTTCTCAGCGCTCATAAGGGAATAGTAATAGAGATGTTGATTTTAAATGCATCAATAGACAGGTTACTTCATTGCATTAATAAAAGCAAATACAGCATCTTTTATGAAGAGAAATTTGAAAACTTCCAAAATATAATAGCCTTAGGAGCCATACAGCTTCATAGACATCACCAGTTTATTCAGGCTTTTCTAGGGATAACTGGAGCAGGTATGTCTGGGCAGTTAGTTTTTATTATGCTATTTTGTTACTGGGCAATACAGGAAAACTCTAGTGTATATTGTGTTTTAATGGCACTAGTGTGCATTAGAACACACCAAATTCCACATACAGTAATTATCCCATCAGTAAACAACAGGAATGAGTTTCTTCCAGACCCACACTGATATCTTGATGCATCCGTAGGGCATTCAAAGAGCAAATTTCATTAGACTACTTTAGCCAGAGGGATTTTTCTTTCTGATTCACCTGACCCAGTTACCTTTTGACTCCAAAGCATGGTGGTATGTAACCACAGCTCAGTTTGCTCTGGTGTATAATCAGTTTGAAATATAACATGAAGGAACTAGGATTTAGTGGAATGAAACTCAGTATGTTCAAGCCTGCTGGTGGCACCTGATTGGAGGAAAAGAAACCTGTTCCTCAAGTATTGTCCACATACTGGAGGCTTTTGTCTAAGTTTGTAAATGTTTTTTTTAAATCCTAGACTAGCCCCTTAAAACAGATTTTTAAGAGTTGGACCATTATAGTATGGTTGTTCAATAATGTATTACTGTTCAAATTCCTGTCCCATCTAAATTAGAACTGATGTGTACAGTTGCCACTGGATCTCGCTTAAACCATGATTATTTTACAGGGCAAGAGTAATGTATTACTGCATATATACTGCTGCTTTGCTGGAGGAGAAATGCATTTGTCTCTCTCTGCTTGACGTTGTATTTAAAAAATGCTCCAAGAAGCTGTTGGTCTGTTCTTTTTTGTTGTTGTTGTTTTTTAAATCTGCAGCACACAATCATCAGAGGATGAATTAGGGACAGGGTGGCAATCCTAATTTTCTTTTTCCTTTGTTTAGTAGGGTAGTAACATCTAAATGTGTAGGGTTGCTCCCCTCCCATGCTCTCCTACCCCAATTGGATATAAAAACTATTGCAATGGGGGGGGGGGGGGGGGAGGAGGCAGGATTATAGAAAATCCCTTTCTGTTGCTATCTCCTCACCTTGCTCAAAATAAAACCAATACAGACAATGTGAGTGTCTTTTCTTGGCGTGGGGGTGGTTAAATAGAGTATACGGATGTAATTTTAGATTTTTTTTTTTAAATCTGTGTTCTCCAAGTCCCTAAAATATTGTTGAAGTTATCCAGCCCCCAGGACTCTTCATTTGACAGTAGTTAATCTGTTGATATATGGAGGCCATCAGCTGTACTGCCAACCAGTCACTTCCTACCATGCTGACCCATATTATCTTAGGCTTTGTCTACACTGCAGGGTTTTTGTGCAAGAAGCTTTCTGCAGAAGAAATCTTTTGCAAAAACGCATCCATACCTCAAAAGCACATTGCAAAAGCGATGTGCTTTTTGCACAAGAGAGTGTCCACGCTGCATGGACGTTCTTGCTCAAGAAAGCTCTGATGGCCATTAATAATGGCCATCAGCATGGCTTGACAAGCGGCGGAGAGCCCTGCTTGCCAGCCGCACGGTTTGGCATGCTGCGCATGCGCAGACCACGCTGTGCGTGCGCTGATCGTGCTGCGGTGCCGGGCTAAAATCTACTCGCCATTGGCGAGTAGATTGCCCTAATTGTCGAGCCCTGGCCGTCACAGCACCCGTGCCTTTTCTGATAGGCTCTTTTTGCATAGAAACTCCTGCGAAGCATCCACGCCTGCCTTCTTGTGCAAGAGCTGTACCTCAAAAAAGTTATTCCTCGTGGGGAGGGGAATAACTACTGGCAAAAGCCCTCTGTCCCATTGATTTACTGTATATTTTTTTCACGCAAAAATGCGCTTGATGTGTGGATGCTCCACCATTTTTTGTGCAAAAACTAATGGTTTTGCGCGAAGGCTTTGTAATGTAGACATAGCCTTATTGTTTAGTTATACTTCTCCTTCGGTTTGCCTATATGTGCAAGTTGTTTCTTGTCTCAGTATTAGATGGCAAACTATTTAGAGCAGGGACTGTCCTTTCGTTCCGTTTCAGCAGTGCCTAGCTCTTTGATTATACAAATGATGTTGACCAACTGGAGAAAAGATGCGGCAGTGGTGACCTGAGTAGCCATTATACCTACTCAAGTTAACACACCCCTCGTAACATTTATCAGTAAGTGTGTTTTAACAGCTCAAATTCCCTCTATGCTGCTCAGATGCCCAATAATTCCTGTACAAGGGCTCAGGGCTGATGCACACAGAGCTGCCACATCTAGGGGACAGGCTCCCTCCTGGGGCCAGAGGAGCGCACTTCTCACGCAGCCATGTCAGCTGAGATGGCCGGGGAGGGGTGTCTTCTCAAAATTCTCTCCCTGCCATTCCCAGCAGGATGAGCCCCCCCCCCCCATAGCTGAGCGAGGCACCCCTCCTCCAGCCCAACTCTGCCCCTCTGGAGCTTCCACAGCCAGCAGAGAGGTTCATCTCACCTGGCCTGGAGCTGCTGCAGTGAGAGAGGACTGGGAGGTGCCTGTACCCCTGATCCCCATCCCTGCATTGCCAGCCACAGACTTGGCCCCGTACTCTCTGCCCCAGCCCTGAGCCCACTTCCACATCCCAAACTCCTCATTCTCAGCCCTATTCCAGAGTATGCACCCAAAGCCAGACCCCTCTCCTCCCCGCCCCATCCTGAGCTCTGTCCAAATCCTGTGCGCCACCCCCCCACAGTTCATCCATGTGCAGAAAGAGTTATACATGCATCAGTATGGAGGTGATATCGCACACCATCCCGACATTGGTATACATAGCATTCATTTTGCATGTGGACATAACAAAATTAGAGACAGCACTGCTCTTCCCACATAGATCTGATGGAAACAACAAAACATTGGTTCTCTTTGTTGTTTTTTTAGGTAACATTTTCAACTGCCTTGGTTCTGAGGGATAATATTGGACCAAATGAACAAACCTGGAAAACCCAGTAATTTTAATAGACCGCACCATTTAATTTTAGCTATACAATATATACACCTGTAAAGATTTACAAATACTCTCCTTCTGGGTTGAGCTCTGCTATGTTGGGTGGTGTGAAACTGCCTTCTGGGAAACTACTGATCTCCACCCCGCAAAGCACCTCATCCTCTTTCGCAGCCAACCCATATAGGCATCTGCCAAAATTTGCATGTGGATGATGCATGCAGGATGTGGTGGTGCCTCTCTTTGGCCAAACTTATGCTAACAATGAATGCTAATATAAATGAGTGAAACTTAATTGTGTCTACATTTGATTTTAGTGTTTTCTCTTCACTATGATGTCTTCACTAATTCATTTCTGTACCTAGTTCTGCTTGTTTATGTGTATCTGCATCCCCATTTAGGGTTATGCCTGCAGTGGCTTTTCTTTAGTCTACTGCACTTCGACGTGTTGTACTTTAAACATAACATTTGCAGCCCTTTCTTGATAAACATGTCCTTGTGGCAAGTTAACCACTTTAAAGTTAAGCTCTTAATTTGCTGTGATGATTCTTGTCGCTTTCCCACCTTCCTTTACTGCCTTTTCTAGAAGACACAATGATGCTTCTGTGAAGTGTCGGTTATTAAACGTGCATTTCAGGAGCTTAACCAGTCATTTCTGTACATCTTACAAAATATTCATTGAATAGACACTGTGAATGCAACATACCTTCTTCATGTAAAAATCAAGATCTCACCACAGTTTGTTGTGCTTATTCTAATCAAAAGATTCCAAACTACTAAGTTGCAGGATCTGACCATTTTATTTGCTGAAATCTACAAATGTGTAAACAAACATTTGATGCAAACATCTCTGTTGGGAGGAAGAAACTGTACCAGAAGATTTTAAGGATGCTCATTTCATTCAAGTGTATATAAAAAACAAAGGAAAAAGAAGTCATGGAGGTGTTCTTTTTCTTAACATCTTGGAAAAAAATCTTACGTTAATAATGTGTGCTACAGAAATAGATTATTGTAGATAAGTCATAAGCCATATTTTTTCCCTAGCTTTTAAACCTTGGCTGAGAAAATCTCTCCTGAGAGCCAGTGTGGTTTCTGCTCCAGAAGATCCACCATAGATATGATCTTCTCTGTAAGACAACTGCAGAAAGTACAGGGGGAAGTGTATGCAACTATACTTGGCTTTAATAGGTGTAACAAAAGGATTTGACAAGGTCACTCAGGGCTTTACATTGTTCTGAAGAAGCTTGGTTGTCATCTATATTGCTAAACCTTGTGAATCGTTATGATAGCATGAAGAAACGGTGATGCATACATACATCACCGTTTCTTCATGCCATCATAAGAATTTCACAAGGTTTAGCAGTAAAAGAGTGACTGATTTAACATCAGCAATAGAGGGAAGCAGGATTGTGTGCTGGCTTTTGCATTGTTTATTATTCATTTTTCATTGTGGGGGTTCATTTCCACTTCAACGTGCATTCTGTGATAATAGAGTCTGTATCTATTTTAGTTGATGAGATGGAGTTTTGTTAAAGATTGCGAAGTTCAGAGCGAAGGTGAAGGAGATCGGAATGGACATGCTATTTGCAGATGATGCAGCCCTTAGGGCTCGTACTGTCGATACCCTGCAACATAAGTTCTCTGATTCATACAGAATCTTTGGGCTAGCAATAAGCTTGAAGAATATAGTCTATTATCATGCACGATGGCTCTTCAGAACCAGTTCCAGATTTCACCATTGATAACTATTCATCTAGATGTTGTTGACCAGTTTTGCAATGTGTTATCAGCAATGTGGATCTTGATGTTGAGGTCACTGCGGTGCATTCAGAAACTTTGGTCTTTTGCAAGACAGCGCCTTAGAAATTTTCTATTGAAGTTGAGACCTGTTTTGTTTCCTTTTCTATATGACTGAGCAACATGGACAACTTAACCAAACATTAACAAAACAGTAAAATAAATTTAATATCAGATGTGTGTGAAATTGTGTGAATAAGAGGATGAGAAAAGTGAGAGATGTCTAAGTGTTAAATCGTGCTGGCATGCAATTCGTGGGAACATTGTTTAGAATGAGAACACTGAGGTGGCAATGATTGAGTATCCTTTGGAATCTCTGTAGATGATTGGGAAAGGAGCGTAGAAGGGGTTGGGGGGGGGTACAAGCAAGCACACTGAGTGCAGGGGCTCCTCCTTAAAAGCAAAATGCATGACTGTCAAAACTGACCATTCATAAAACTGTCTTTCAAAACTTCTCTGAGCTTCCCTTCACTGTGCTTTCCTTATTGTCTTGGTGTCAGGCTGCTCAGAATCCTTAGCTAGGCGCTCTGCCTCGGTCTGCCACCCTGACAGATAACTTTTGTCCTTACTCACAGATATTATGGAGCACATATCAGGCTCCCACCACAATAGGAATGTTTCATTCACTGAGGTGTAACCTAGTCAGTAGACTCCTAAATTTTCCCATTGAAAACGCAAAAGCACATTCTACCACCATTTTGCACTTGCTCAGTCTATAGTTGAACTGCTCATTACTGCAATCCAGGGCGCCTGTGTACCCCTTTGTGAACCATAGGAACAAGGGATAACCTGTTGATTGTTCCATACATGCATCACAATGTGGTCCCAGCAGTCTCTGCTTCTCTGATGGTACCAGAACTGGGATTCCTGTGTCCAGAGGATTGAATGCCATTGGCATTTGCCAGTCGCTCAACTGTCTTGAATATCATAGCCACCAATACCATGTAGCAGCCAAACAAGAGTAGATTATGTGCCACAGACCAAGAATAGGAGGGACTGAGTTGTACCAGTTCCTGAGGCACTTGTTGATTGCACAGGAGGGACCATAATCTGGGGATAAATCAGTGTTGTATTGTAAAGGGACTGTTTTCTATAGGATACTTGTTTCATGGTTGCATAAGCTGGAAGGTGTAACTCTATTTTAGTCCTTGGAAGCTCTCTCTCCCAGCTCAAGTTCTGGCCCATCAACAAAGAGTGAGGAACTCCTAATCACAGGCTACAGCTGATTTCTCAGGACAGCAAATGAAAGAAAAATAGGGATGGGTATGGAAACAAAAGGATAACAATGGGGGATTCAGAGAAGGACACTGAACAGAGAACCCCCAGATAGCACTCAAAGGCATCTAAGGACTAAGCTGATGTTGTCCAGAGGAACTGTACCTGAAGGGATGATCAGATGAGGGATCAGAAATAGGTCCCGCAGTGACAGAAAGCCATGCCCCTGTCCATCAACCTCTTCTTGGAGTGATGAATGGCCAGCTATTATTGCAATCCTGGGTAATCCATTTCATTGAGTGTGATGTTTAGTATTCACACTCTGAATTATGTAGTAATAGAACTATTTTACAATAATTTCTTAATTTTTATGGCCTTGGAGCAGTTGATTTCTGGTCACTAAACTAGAACAGAAAGAAAATTGAGAAAATGGGAAGGTATCTCAAAACCTATCCCTGAAAGAGGAGCGTTCAAAGCACACTGCAGCACTAAACAAATATCTTTCCTACCAGCAAACAAAAGGATTATTTTTTATCGCTAATAACGAGTTCTGCTCAGAAATCTCTCCTGTTTCAAGGGGGAAAACATTCTCAGAGGGTCTACTCAATCAGAAGTCCCCCAGCAATATTAAATGTAAGAATTTAGTTCCTGGGTAATAACCAGCAGTGTTCATCTCAGATCATTGTGGGTGGAGGCTTTTGAATAGTTGTGCTGCTACATTCCTTAACAGGTTTTTTTTTCTAAGACTAGCCTGCAAGAGTAGCTTCAAATGGAGTATACTCAGTGACCAGGCTTAGAGGTCACAAAGATTTGGCTTGTCACGGCAAAATTCATGGTTGGAAGAACATGTTGTAATTCCCAAATGTTTCCTAGATTGAAACAGTGGTCCTCGATCACTGCTGGACACAAGCTTTATGTCTAGTAGCCGACCAAAACAATCCTGTAAATCACAGATCTTTTAAAATATTTGTTTCTGAAGAATGAGTTTGGTCCTTCATTCTGTTAATGACTTGGTAAGCACCCATGCGTAGACTGGTGCACATAGAAGTGTATGTGCCTTACCTGTGACTGGTGTTCTAATGAGCCAGCATGGTTTTGACTTGTGTAATGTTAGTTCTTGTGCTCCCCACTTCACAGATATAAAGAAAAGGGTCCTTCCCTCAGGAGATTGCCACAAAGTGCATTTTGCTTTCATATCTTCCTTTTGTGTAATTTATCCCTACCCAATGCAAACAGTTGCCATGTTCTCCCGATATGGGAGGTTGGTGGCACAGGCACTGAATAATGATTTTGTGTGAACTTTTCAACTTCAAGACTCTGAATAAATATTAAGAAACTTGCCTTCTTTGCTACCTCATTTAGGTAGCTAGAAAAATTTCTTTTGCTTGTGATGTTCCTACATTTAGATCTCAAATTACGTCCTCTGTAGCTATTCAGAATAAAGATGTGAACAGTTATACATATGCATGGTACAATGTAAAAAACTGCTTTTAATTCTTCAATGTATTCTCTACTCATGTCCCGGTTTTACTTCTAGTGCAGCTAACCTATACTAATAACTTTTTCTACAGATATTTTTGATCTTACTATCTCATCCCATTGCACATTTTGCTCATTCAATCTACAGCGTGTTCTTGAGGGGTAGAGGGAGTGTTTTGTTTAACACAGTGAAGCATGGTGAGTCCATTCTGAAACACCATGTTCAAGGCCCTCTGCCTTTCATCTAGGGTATGTCTAGACTACGTGGCTCCGACGACAGAGCCATGTAGATGAGTTTACTAGACATAGGAAAATGAAGTGGAGATTTAAATAATCGCTGCTTCATTTACATCAAAATGGCCACTGCTCTGTGCCGACAATCAGCTGATCATCAAGCGCGGTAGTCTAGACGCTCCGCGCTTGACAAGGGAAGCCTTTGTTGACCTCTGTGGTAAACCTCATTTCACTTCATTTTCCTATGTCTAGTAAACTCATCTACATGGCTCTGTCGACGGAGCCATGTAGTCTAGACATATCCCTACATTGCTATGTAGAGCTCTGCCCAGGAGGTATGGAAGGCAGAGTTCTCTCTGTGGTAACCAGTCCTTAATCCCTTGGCTTTCTGTTGGGCTATGGCTCTGTGCACAGAGGAGGAGATATGGTATTGCCATGTCCATCCACTGTATGGGAATCCACACACAGCTGGTTAACTTGGGTGAGAGTTTTCATGGGAGTAGAATCCTTTCTGACAGACACGGCATCCAGCCAGAGGCAGCCTGCTCTGTAGAATCATGCTGCCAGAGAGATGGCATAAGACAGTGGGTAAGAGAAACAGGAATGGTGTTTCTGCTGAGATCACTGTGATGCATCTGTGGAGTGCCATGTGTCTGAGTGTGGAGGACATAAATTATATGTATAAATGCAATGATTTTAGTTCCCCTGTCTTTTAGTTGGCATTTGATAGAAACTACAGAAATTTTCCATTACTTAGGAATTAAGTCCAGAAGGGACCATTGTGATCATGTGGTCTCAACCAGAGGCATGTGTACCCCTGGAATATGCAGTGGTTTCCCAAGGGTCTATCAACTGACTTTGATTTTTGTCTAGTTTTACAATAGGCTATAAAAAGCACTAGAAAAATCAGCTCAAACTAAAATTTCATACTGAACCTGACTTGTTTATTCTGCTCTGCATACTATACACTGAAATACAAGTATAGTGTTTATATTGCAATTGATAATGATATGCTAAAAATGAGGAAGTAAGCAGTTTTTCAGTAAGGATCCAGTGATGCTTTTGTATTTTTAGATCTGATTTGTAAGCAAGTAGTTTAAGTGAGGTGAAACTTGGTCACGCAAGAGACGTGAGACTCCTGTGATGGGCACAGAATTCTGGAAAGTGTGAGGACCACTGGTCTGGTCTCGCCACCAGTGGTGGAAGTAACTTAAATTTCTCACAGGTATTACAGTCGAATTATATGTTCTTTGTGGAAGCATTTCCTTTCATCATTCTTGAACATGCCACCTTTTAATATCATTGGATGCCGCTTTGTTCTTATCTTGGGCACTTCATGAGCATGTTAACGTGGTATGCTCAGACAAACTGGTAGCGTATAAGTAAGGTTGCCAAGTGTCTGGTTTTCGTCAGGACTGTCCGTTATTTGGGTCCTCCGTCCAGCAAAAAAAAAACCCAGAAAATACCGGATATGTGAAATGTCCGGTATTTCCTGTTCCCCTCAGATAGAAGTCCAGTGGGGACAATTTTCCCCTGCTGTGTCTGTCTGGCGGGGGTGGGGATGTGAGAAGCTCAGGGCCATTTAAAGATGCAGTGCCTTTCTTTAAGCAAAAAACAAACTTTGGTCCCCCCCCCCCTTCTCAACAGAATTTTTTCTCTTTTGGGGGGGGGGGGGTTGGTATTTTTTGTGGCCACCGTAAGTATAAGAACTCTCCTGAGCAGATCTTCCATTGCGACATAAATATCCAGCAGACGAGGTTTTGTTATGCATGAGCCATTTGGCTGCTTACCTAAAGTTTGATGAGGTCTGCACTTCAGAAACGAATCTGTATGCATGTGCCTGCCCCTCACCTTGCCTCTTTGTTTAAACTCTGCCAAACCTGTTCAACAACTCAGCCAGCTTATAAGTGCTCATTAGCACTCCTGTGTTGACTGCTGCTGCTCCTAAAATCACCAGTGTCACTTTTGCTTATTTCTTCTTCCACTTCTAGTTAAAGTTCCAGAATATTTGTTGTGTTGAAGAAATTCAGTGGATTGAAATGAGAGAGGGGAAATTCAGATTTATAGGTAAATGCACTTTTGTTCTGAACTAAGATAATTCATTTTCATTCACTTAAATATGGGGTTTGTTTTTGTTGCTTTAAAAAAAATTCTGGAATAAAACTTTTTCATTTATTTTTACGCTTTACTTTGAGCAAAATGAAAGAAACAAACTTAAAGATGAAATTTTGTTTAGTTTTTTTGGGGGGAGGGAAGAGTGTAAGACTATTGACCCTGTTGTGCTCTTGAAGCAGTAATCTAGTAAATAAATATGCAAAATGGACAAGCTTACTTAACAGGGTTATGATTATTAGAGCTTAGGGTTTTAAAAGAACAACCTTGAAGGGTGGAGACACTATAGGTGGAGTTTAGATTTTTTTTAACTCCTCTTTCACCCACAGGCATTTCTTTGTAGTTTCCTTTGATATGAATCATCAGGATACCTAGCAGCTCTTTGACTATCATCTTAGTTATGTGAAAGCCTTGATAAACGTCTGGAAACATAGGCTGAGGTGTGCATTTGCTTGGAAACTAGCATGCTGAGGCCTGTAAAATAGATTTGGGATTTATATTATTACAACAGGCTTTTGCTACTCTTGGATATGGTACGCTGCTGGGTCTAATTATGAGCAAGGAATAAGGTAAGGACAAAAGTTGTTAATATTGTTTTCTTGAATGTAAATGCTTTTTTATTTGAGACACAAGGTGGGTGAAATATCTTTTATTGGATCATCTTTTGGTGCGAGACAGGCTTTTTACACGGAGCTGCTCCTCAGGTTCCTTGAGCGCCATCAGTAGGAGCTCCATGCTTTGTTTTCTGAGTAGTATGTGAGACTTACATAACACTGAAAACACAGTCTGCCTTATTTCGTATCTGAAAGGTTCCAGAATATGCTTGGTGTGACATAAACACCATAGAGACAATCTGTACCCTGAAGAGTTTATACTCTAAATAGAAAAGACAAAGTGCAGTAGAAAAATACAAGCAAAATTGTTTGAGGTGATATTTCTTAAGTATTATGTGTGTGACTAATCCTTGTGCTTTTTTGTGTTTTCCTGCAATATGGCTAAGCAAAAGAAATGCTTACAGTGACAAAACAGCGTAATTTTAATAAGCATCTTGTCTTATTAAGACTGCGTTTTTATTCATGACTTCTAATAATTACTTTTTCTACTAAGTTTTCACTTTGCTCGTAAAAATGTTTTCTGTTCATGTTTAGAAGTTCATGAGTATTAACTTTAAAATCGTGTGTTGCAATGTATTTGCCTTATTTTAAAAAAATCTTCCAACAAAACATAGCGCTCTGTCTTTTGCAAATACTGATCACGAATACAGCTGGACTATACGAAAAACAAAGCTACCTTTTATATGTGTTTAGATGAGCTGGCAAAATAATTCCTTGGAGTTATTTTCCCCACCCCAGGTGTAACAGGCAGATGCTGTTTTGGAAGGGATCCCTGAAAATTCTTCAGAGCATTTAATATTTAACTGAAGTTCGAATTAAGATACGTGACTCCAGCTAATGTTAATTGCATAGTTGAAGTCAATATACCTTGATTCGAACTTTGGCACTATTCCCACTGAGGGAGTTACTTCCCTTTATTCCTTGTGAGGAGTAGGAGTGCTGGCGCTGAAGGGGGTACCCTCAATGATTAACCACAACATCACTTTTTCAGTTTAAGTGCAATGTTAGATCTACCTCAAACCCAAATACCCTTGGCCCGCTTTCTTTCTGCCCCTTCTTAGAGGCCCTGCTCCACCTTTTCTCTGAGACCTCACCTGCTTACTCCATCCGCTTTTCTCCCCCATCCTGACTCACTTTCACCAGGCTGGGGTTAGGGGGTTGGGGAGCAGATTCTGATCTTGGGCCAAGGGGTTTGGAGTGTGGGAGGGGCTCTGGGCTGAGCCCAGGGTGGGGATTGGGGTCCAGGAGGGCTTTCAGGGTGCAAACTCTGGGAAGGAGTTTGGATGCAAACTCACATCTGGGGCTGGAGCCCGGGTGTAGAAAGAGGTTCAAGGCTGGGACAGGGGTTCAGGAAACAGACTCTGTTTGGACACGGTTTAACTGAGATGGCTTCCAGGTGGTGGAGCAGTGGGGTTAAGGCAGGCTTACTCTTGCCCTTGCCCTGACCCTGCACCACTCCTGAAAGCAGCTGGCATGTACAACAGTGGCTCTGTGGCACCATGTGCTGCCCCATATCTACGGGCAATGAGCCCCCACAGCTTCTACTGGCCACAGTTCCCATTATTGATCAGTGGGTGCAGCGGGAGTGATGTCTGCAGGCAAGGACAGCGTGTGGAGACCCCCTACTCTGCCTTTCTCAGAGGCTGAAGGGACATGCCAGCCACTTTCAGGAGAAGCAGTTAACACAGGGATGATTACTCAAGCCATCACAGGTTAGGCATTTTAGAACGTATTGCTCAAAGAATTAAATTTAAGCATAAGAAGGAAATGCAAATTAAGAAATGCACAGACCAGTCAAAAAACCAAAAATACCCCACTTTACAAGTATTAAAAGAAGTAACAACAATAACCCATGTATGGGTTGGGTTGGGAGAGGAGAGTAAAGGACAGTGTGTGTTTTGTGAATATAACAGAGACATACAGAGTGTGTGTGTGACAGAGATTTGCATTGCCAAGCTCCCTCTATTCTTTTCTCTGTGTGCAGATAGGGTAGGAGGAGGGGCACCCTGACATCAGCACCCGTCCTTTCTCCCTCCCTCACCCTGCATAGCAAGCAGGAGGCTCCAAGGCAGAGGGCAGGAGCAGCATGACAGTGTGTGGAGGGACAACTGAAGTGCCAGTGCTTGAAAGCTTCCTAGCCAAACCAGTCAGGATCACCTGTCAGAAGTGCCAAGTTCTGCCAGTAGATCCTAATCTATTGGTTGGTGACCACCGATTTAACAGGTCCTTACTCGACCTGATAAATCGAATGCTAGAAAATTGACCTCTGGAGCGTTGATCCACTGGTAAAATATAGATATGGCATGATTGTTTATAAAAATGAATTCAGTTGCCTCCCTCATGGCTGTCACTAGAGGAGAAATACAGTTTGGTTACTTGTGCCAGGTGATGTGTATAATTGTCAACATTTTAAGTGTTTTAGGGTGCAGTTCCGAAGCTTCTGAAAAATTACTTGAGTTGTACTCTCTTCTGTTGAAAAACTGGATAGAGTTCAGAGAAGAGCCACAAGAATAATTAAAGGGTTAGGAAACCTGCCTTTCTGTGATAAACTGTAGGAGCCCTGTTTATTTATCTTAATAAAGAGAAGGTTAAGGGATGACTTGATGATAGCCTGTAAGTATTTAAATGTGCTCTTTGCTCCAGAAGAGAGAGGAATATAAAATGAACTTGAAACTGAAGCTAGACAAATTCAGACTGGAAATAAGGTGTACATTTCTGACAGATTGATTAATTATTGGAACAGTTTACCAGGGATCATAGTGAATTCTTCATCACTGACCATTTTTAAATGGAGATGGATTTTTTTCTTAAAGATCTGTGCTAGGAATTATTCTGGCGAAGTTCTGTGGCATGTATTAGATATGTCAGAGTACATGTTCAAAATGGTCCCTTCTGGCCTTAAATGAAATTTTTTAAATGAATTGAGATGCCTGTTTCCTAGAACTGGAAGGGACCTTGAAAGATGTTGCCCCAGATCCCTAAATGGCCTTCTCAAGGACTGAACTCTCAACCCTGGGTTTAAGCAGGCCAATGCTCAAATCACTGAGCTATCCCTCCCACTTGGAGTCTGTGAATCCTGCCATGCCAGCAGGATAGCATAGAGGGAATTTGGACTGCAACTTTGTCCCAGCTTAAGCTAGTTCTTGCATTCACCATTGGGCATACCCTGTGGTTTGGGAAACGATGGTGCAAGGGACACTTCTCAGTATGAACTAACTAGAGCCTGAGAATCACTTTCCCTATAGCTTCTGGAAGGTTTTATATATAGTCTATTAAATGTTAGCACTTGTTTTCCATAGACATGATCCAATGAGATCTCAGCGAAGGTAAATAGTAACTCTTTTTACACAGTAGGGGTACGTCTAGACTACATGCCTCTGTCGCCAGAGGCATGTAGATTAGGCTACCAGGCATAGGAAAATGAAGTGGCAATCAGCTGTTTGTCGGCTTAGCACGGCAGCCATGTAAATTTAAATGAAGCTGCGATTATTTAAATCGCTGCTTCATTTTCCTATGCCTGGTAGCCTAATCTACATACCTCTGGCGACAGAGGCATGTAGTCTAGACGTACCCTAGGAAAACAAACACATGAAGGTTAAGTGACATGACTAAGGCTAAAGGAGTCTTTCAACACCGTGAACAAAATTCAGGACTGTCTTGCTCTGTGACACATTGACACTCTTGCACTTAAGTTTGGCTACCAAGTCAAAGGGGGCACGGTGGCATCCCTTTCTTCCACAAATAATAAACTGGCCATGTATCTCATGAGTCCTGAAGGCCAATCTGTGAGGTAGAAATATATTGTTAATGAGCAGAAGTACTGAGTTCACATTTATGGATTCCCCAAAACCAGGGGACAGGGAGTCACAACTGTGGGATTTGTGTGTCCCAAACACCACCTCTAGAAAAAGTGACCAAAGTCTACGAATATGCTTGGGAGAAATAAACGGTGTAATATTAACATTCCCCGTTACGATACTTGGGGATTTGTAGAGAAGGGTGTGTGACAGAGCAAGAGGGACCTTCAGAATTGCCTTCATTGGAGAAAAATGGTGTAAGGGGTTAAGTCAAAGTAGCTTCCAGATAATATCTACAGGAAGGTCTCCCAGCCAAGAGCAGGCTGAATGGTGGATGCCTCAGCAGGAAAATTCCTCTCTGCCTTCACTGAGTCCAGCACATCAGTCTGTCACTAGTCAGAATCACATGACCTGTGGTGGTCACTGGAGAAGATTGAAGAGTATTGGGCAGCACAAAGGCTTTCCTAATAAGGGATATAAGATGGCGTGAGGTTATTAATACCCTGTAACGTTTCAGAGCAAATTTAGTAACTCCCTTGCCTAACCTCTTGTGTCAATTGTCATGAATAGGTTTTTAGCAAACTTGAGATTTTCAATAAATTGTTGGGCGTGGCTTCTTTTTTCTTTCTCCCTTCTGAGCCTTTTCTGGTGGTGGGAGCAAATCTCACCGCCTATGTTGACTGACTCATGGTAGTGGTGCTTGGGCTAACATGATACAAATAGCTGTTGTTGATGTTGTTTTGACATTAGGGTACATCCCCTCCCTAAGCTTTATAACTGGACCCGGAGCCTCCACATAGCTGTTTTTAGCATGCTAGCACAAGTGCATAGACCCAGGCTGTGCAACAGCGCTCCCTGCAGTTGTGTAGATATATCATCAGGGGCTCACAATTTTCCCCTTGCCTCCACAACCCCTGGGGTCTTTGTAAACAAAAGCTGACATTCTCCTAAGAACGTGTAGTTCTTGAAGCAGGGATTTAAGAAACAATGCCAAATGCTGTGAGAGTTGGAAAAACTGTAATAAATAGAAAATAACTGAGTATTTTCTGGGGCTTCTCAAGAAGTCTTGCTCTAAAATTTTAGATCTCAGAACTCTTGCTGCTGCTCTTTTGACAACACTCCAATGCCCTCCTTGCAATTATGCTCCTAATCATTTCATTTGCATGCTATTCTTCAACTGGGTTCTGTTTGTTTCCCCTCCAGGGACTCTTATCAGAAGATACAAAGTGCTGTTAATTTGAGCATGCTTCGATATTTGCTTTGCATTATTGTAAATAGCTTAATGATAATCCACTTGGGATCAGACATTTTACAACCAATCCCCTACCTTTCTCCCTCTGCCACCACTTTGATGATAATGGAGTACCTGTCATGGCCTCTGATTTTAAATCCTTTCCTTGTTCATTGAATTAATGATGTTTATACCAATAGGCTTTAGATTAAACATCTAAGCAACAATACAACTGTTAAGCACAGCTATAATGTCTAACTTGAAAAGAGAAATCTCTCTCTCCCCTCTTTGTACAAGTACAGAGGCCCGCATGTTCTGTTCATGGATAACCCTGAAACAAACTGATAGAAGAGTAACGTTACAAAAACAGTTTTATTATTATTATTGGGAACCTTACTGTTCTGCTATAGTTTGCTCCAGGGATATTCATGATGATTACCCCTGTTCTGGTATAGAGAACTTGAATTGAAATATTTTTCTAATCTTCCTTGTCCTAAATTTCATGCTTTCATGAACATTTGTTACACTTCAGTTTTCCATCCTTGAGCAGAGAATGCCTTTATTAACAATAATACTACAATAGGGAAAATATAATTAACTACCAGAGTCCTTTCCAGGAGCAAGGACTAATGCATTCACGGGTGGTGAGGGAGTTGGCTGATGAGATTGTAGAGCCATTGGCCATTACCTTTGAAAACTCATGGCGATCGGGGGAGGGCTTGGATGATTGGAAAAGAGCAAAATGTAGTGCCAGTCTTTAAAAACGGAAGAAGGAGAATTCGGGTTATCTATAGACCAATCCTTCTCACTTAAGTCCCTGGATAAATAGAGCAGGTCCTTAAGGAATCAGTTTTGAAAAACTTTAAGGAACAGAAGGTGATCAGCAACAGTCAACCTCAAGTCACCTAGGGCAAGTCATGACTGACCAATCTAATTGCCTTCTGTGATGAGAGAGCTGGATCTGTGGGTACGGTGAAGGTGATGGATGTGATATTCCTTGACTTAGCAAAGCTTTTTATACGGTCTTGAACAGTATTCTTGCCAGCAAATTAAAGTAGTATAGCTTAGATGAAAGGACTATAAGGTGGCTAGATCGTCAGTTGGCAGCTGGTATCATGCAGAGTGCCCCACTGGTCAGTCCTGGCACAGGTTTTATTCCAAGTCTTCATTATTGATCTGGATGGTAGTTTGTGGATGCCACTAAGCTGTGGGGAGAGGTAGATATGCTCAAGAGTAGGATAGGGCCCAGAGTGACCTAGACAAATTAGAGGTTTGGGCCAAAATATATCTGAGGTTCAACAAGGACAAGCGCAGAGTTCTGCACTTGGGGCAGAAGACTCCTATGCACTGCTACTGGCTGGGGACTGGCTGGCTAAGCAGCAATCTGGCAGACGAAGACCTGTGAATTAGAGTGGATAAGAAGCTGGATATGAATCAACAGTGGACCCTTGTTGCCAAGAAGGTTAATGGCATATTGAACTGAATTAGTAGGCGCATTGCCAGCAAATGAAGAGAAATGATTATTCTCTTGTATTTGGCACTAGTGAGTATTGTCTAGTTTTGGATCTCCCACTACAGAAAGGATGAGGACAAATTGAAGAGAGTCCAGTGGAGGGCAATGAAAATGATTAGAGCACATGACTTATGAGGAAAGGCTCAGGGAACTGGGCTTATTTAGTCTGCAGAGGGGAAGTATGGGGGGGAGGGCAGGGGATTTGATAGCAGTCTGCAGCTACTTGAAGTGGGGGAAGCTGGGAGGGGGGATTTCCAAAGAAGATGGAGAGAGACTATTCTCAGTGGTGTCAGATGACAGAGCAGGAAGCAATGGTCTCAAGTTGCAGTGAGGGAGCTCTAGGTTGCATATTAGGGAAAAATATTTCACTAGAAGGGTGGTGAAGCACTGGAATGGGTTGCCAAAGGCAATGGTGTAATCTTTATCCTTACAGGCTTTTTCAGGCTTGACAAAGCACTAGTCGGGATGATTTAGTTGGGATTGGTCCTGCTTTGAGCAGGTAGTTCGACTAAACGACCTTCTGCGTCTCTTCCAACCCCAATCTTCCATGACTCTATGAAAGAAGAAATACTGATAAAACACTGTTTGTTAAAAAACAAGTAGATGTCTTGATTTGGTTGGATGTCACAAATGAAAGAATTGTAATTGCCAGTTTTAAGAAATATCAAAACTATTATTGTCCCTTCTTATGTGGAGGTGGCTAAAGTGGTGTAGTAAAATGCTTTGGGGAAAAAAGCACCTGGGGGAACTTAAAAAAACAACAAATGGTCTGATAGTTTATAAAGTGCTAACAAAACATGGAGATGGTATCATGAGTTTTCATGGGCACAGTGGTAAAGGGCATCTCATTCATTGAGGAACAGTTGCTGAGATTGTAAACAAAAGTTGGAGGCTGTTTGGGTGGGGTTAGACATATAAGAAGACAAAAGCTAGCATGTTTACCCTCCAGAACAGGAACTCTTATTTTAAAAGAAACCTGTGATAGCCTAAGTGGTACTTGGTCTGTCATGAACTGAGAGTTAGAAATAATTTAGAATCTGTCAGCTAACTTGAAGCGGTCTACATAACAATGACGTTAAAGTTCTTTGCAAAGCACAATATGTAACTTGGAGCATAGAAGAGTTGCCTCGCTTTGAAATTAACCTTGTGAACACAAGAACAACCATATTGGGTCAGACCAAATGCCATCTAGCCCAGTATCTTTTCTTCTGGCTGGGATCAGTGCCATGTGCCCCAGCAGCAATGAACAGTACAGGTAATCAGACTGGCAAACCCATTTGTAAAGTTTCTGTGAATTTTTTTAGTGTTGTAGATATCTGAAAACTCTCATCTGTTACGGACTGGTAACATTTTATTTGCGTATTCATTATTTGCATAATGATATGCAAATACGCAAATAAAATGTTACCAGACCATAATGGATCAGAGTTTTCAGATATCTACAACACAAAAAAATTCACAGAAAGAATTCCCCTCTGGCTGCTGGGTGAGACAGCCCTCCCTCGGGCGACTGGTGCCTGAAGAGGGAGGGGGTAGGGGACATTTGGGGCACCATATTTAGCAACTTTAGAAAATTTGACAGGTGTATAGGAGGTGGTGCCCCTAAGTGCAACCCCCAGTCACATTTGCCCCCCCTCTCCTGCCACAATGGGGTGGGGTAGTTGCCATTGTACCTCTCCCTCTCCTGTACAGCCCCTCCCCTGTGTGTCTCCCTTCCCCAGCCAGGCCGCTCTTGCTCCCACAGTCTCCTCCCAGCCTCCTTTCCTCTCCCCCAAGTTTACTTCCATTGCATCCCTGCTCCCATCTGCCCCATAAGTCTTTCCTGAATCCCCCAACCTCCCTTCAGCGCTTCCTGATTCGCCCTCCTGCCCCCGCCTCACACATTCCTGTTCCCCCTTTATCCCCTTATCTGCCCTCACTCGTCTTCTGCCTCCTCCCAGCTCCTCCCAGGGATGGCTCCCCCACCTCACACATGCTGGGAGCTTCCCTAGGGCAGGGAATTGCAGCTAGCTCCTCAGGGAGCAGCTTGGGGCCAAAACCTCCCCCTGCAGCCTGGGGGGGACCACTCCTGGGAGGGTGTCTCTTACCTATTCCCCAAGTATTACTTGCCTTTGGGTAGGGACTGGCCAGGCTGGGGCCACTGCCCTGGGAGAGACTCCCAGGGAGCAGTGGGACTGGCCCTGCTGGAGATTCCCTTTCCCAGCTGCAGCCCCACAGCAGTCTTCCTCCTGACCCCCCTCCCCCACCTTGGTAGACACACCAAATTTTGGAAAAGCCTCTTTCGAAAGTAAATTGGAAAAAGATATGCAATTTGTGCACTGCAGATTTTTTTTCCAACTTAACACTGTAGTGTAGACCTAGCCATTGATAGTGGGGCAGAGGCTTAAAGGTGAAAGTTGAGCATAGACTCTGAAAGGTACATCAGTAGAGATGAATGGATTGGATCAATGGATAGATGTGTGAAATGAATGAATGTGCCTCAGGTGCTGACACATGGGGTTAGGTTTCTTCTGAAGAGTATTATTTCACGTTCATTTTCAAGATAACCAAAATTCATGTTAAATCAATGTGGATTATTTTGGAAGAGTAAAGACTCTGATTTATGTAAGGATAACAAAGATATTTTCCTGATAATGAACTTGGGTGAGTTTTATTAGTGCCAATTAAAAATTGTAGTCCTTTCTGAAATTCTCTTTAGATTAAAAGACCTTGAATCCCAAGAAAAACTGAGTTCAATACATTTTTTTTCTTGTGTGTTTAATGCTATAAGTGTTTGCTAATGGTGGTTTTGTCACAAAATAAGTGCATGTTTTTATTCACAAGAGTAACAGTGGAGAAACATGAATTCTTCTTGGCAACAAGTATTGTAAAGCGCCATATTTGGTAACAGTGTAAAATGATATACCATTCTTCCTGAAGTTTTTTTAAACTGATCCAGATAGCTACAGGTTGGAATAAAATAGTTCTGGAGGCTTAACTATCCTGGGAAGATGGCTACTGATAATTGACACATCCCACATTTTTTGATCGCTAACCTCCTGACGGTTTTTGGTATGGCTAGTGATGGTGCCCCAGTGCTCTTACTCGTCAACCAATGTTCTGATCTTACAGTCTCTCCAAACAACTAGATTCTTGCTTCGATGCATAGTCCCACTCACTTCATCTAGGGTTGCTGGATGCTATGCACCCATCAGTTGGACCTGTTATTTAGCTGCCTAAAATGTGAACATAAGAGCCTAACTTAAATAACCAGTTTTTAAAAAAGTTACCCAGATACCTTTAGTCCCCTTATTGAAGGTGCCTCTGCTTAATTTCTGGGAAGATCCTGTGTGCTGCAATCTAGCCCCAGAGACTACAATTCCCATGAGCCCTTGAGGAAACCAGGAAGCAAGGTTTTTCCGGGGGTGGTGGTTCTGGCTCTCTTCATGTGTGTGGAGAGAGATTCTCAGCAGTCTGTGGACTCTTCCCTTTGTTTTTGGAAAAGAGGAGCAACGCTGCTGTGGAGGAGTTTTAGCCAGTCCAGAAGCTGTTAAGTTGCAGCTACAGACTTGGATTCAGAGCCTTTGGGACTGGAATCTAGCAGGCTGCTTCTGATTGCCCTTTGGCTGTACCTGTGGCTAGAAGTACTATTCTGCACCCAGAAGGAGACTATAATCATCCACTCCAGCTGCAAAATCTTCAAGTGCACCCACACAAGCAAGAGTATGGTACTGAGAGTCCTGAGGAGTGCATACTCTGGGGTGTGATAAACAGGGTCAATACAAATGCCAGATACGTTCCTATTATTTCTATGTACTTTGTTAGTGTTATTCACTGTTAATCTGTTAAACTCTGTTGCTTTAAGTTGTTAAGTAAAGGCTGTTCTTTCTACTGTATACTATTTCTATACTATAGTATACTATAGATGTATACTATTTATGACTTGTAATTGTTCTGGAGCTAGATCCAGATTATTACTGGAATAATTTTATTCCTGGAGGCTTCCAAAGCACACCAGTATTTTTTTTCAGGGCCAGCCAGATGGAGGCACAGCGATTATATGTTCTTTATGAGCAAGGGGGTGGATAGGGTTTCCACAACTAAACATAATCACCACTGGGGTACTCAGAATCTCCTTCTATGTTAAAACCATCAGGCGCCCAGCACACCTGTGAGTGTGACCTGCTCCCGAGTAAACTGGGGAGGAGGGAAGGGGTTACATACCTTTTTTGGGTTATCTAAAAAAAAAATCTAACTAATCTGAACATTAGTCAGACATATTCTAGTCACCGAGAGCTTATGTAATTGCAGCATAAAGAATTGCCTAATTACAGTCCTAGTTACTGAAAACCCTGCCATGTCATTTGAGAAATTTGTCATAGAATCTTTGGAGCACACTGATTTGTCATTGACTCATTGGAACATATAATGCATTGGACCAAATGTCATCAAAGGTACCTTGGATCTGAAGAATGAACCTGAGTATGAATGAAATGTTTGTTCAAATGGAGCTTTTTTAGGGGGGGTGGGGTGCGGAAGGGAAGGGGCTTGGCATGCATGGGGGTTTTATGCTTGTGTTTTTTGTTTTTGTTTAAAAGAATAAATTAGTGTTTTTTCCAGGTAGTTATTTTTCTTCAGTTGTGCTGTAATTTATTCTTTTCTGACTTTTAAAAAATGAGTTTGTTAGTTTATTCTATGGATATTGTATTTTTAATATCAATATTTAGAGGGCAGATTCATTCTTGTTGTTTGAAAGTTATTTCAAGAGACCATGCCAAAGTGGGGAAAGTAGTCTTATAGTCCCTCTTCTAATGCGTCTCCAAGCTTCACTGCCTTTGATAAGTTTGGAAGTCACCTACAGTGTAATGGAATATGCATGCACTTGAAGTAACAATGGTGACTCACCTTCTTGCAACTGTTCTTTGAGATGTGCTGTGTATGTCTGTTTTATACAGCTCACCTTCCTTCCACAGTGCACTGGAGCCTACCGTTGATTTACAGTGTGAAGGGACTGAAGGAAGGACATGTTAGTTTCATCCTGGATACCAGGGTGGGGAATAAAAAGAAGGTGACCCACCAGGGTTAGTGCCTGGTGGGCTGCCTTCATTATATTTATCCACACTTCGGCAGGTATCAGGTGATCGCAGCTCTCATTGGCCGTGGATTATTGTTTGCAGCCAATGGGAGTAGTGGATAAAATTCAAGTGGCTCAGTAATTATAATTTACATTCATTAGGATGTCATTCTGGTGCAACTATATTGCTACTTTCATTCTTTGTAACAAGATGTTAAGCATGTAAGGAAATGCACTGGTGGTTTTTTGTTTTGTTTTGGAAGTAACCAAATACACATTGTTTTATATTCCCTCAGTGTTTATCATATTTTATTGCATTAGTTCACACCACACAACATAGGCTTTAGCTTCGTCCAGAACTGCGGGAGGAGGTGCTCACCCCAACTCGCCACCCGTGCCTTCCCTCTTTCTCCCACTGCCCCGTGTCTTCCCACCCCCTCCCTCAAGTGCATCCCATCCTTGTTCCTCCTCTTCCCTCCCAGAGCTTCCTGCTTTCTGCAAAGCATCTGCTTGCAGTGGCCGTGAGGCTTAGGGAGGGAGTGGAGTGGATCACCAGGGCTGCTGTGGGTGCACTGAAAGGGATGGGGAGAGCTGGCTGCCGGTGGGCACTAAACACCTAATAATATTTTTCTGTGGGTACTCCAGGCTTTACCACATATGGGCCCAATCCTGCTAACACTTACTCAGTGCAATACTCTGTAGTAACTTTTCTCCGGGTATCTAGACAACACCTTGATTAGGTGTAGGAAATTGAAGATAATTTTCTGCTTGGTTTATCTGAAGTTGAACAGAAGAAAGTTATTGATTCTCTAGTGTTTGAAAAATTATTCTCCTTGAAAAATATTCTCTTTATTTAGTCTGTAATTTTGCAGACTAAATGTTGGCTGGGACGAGTCTTTGTTATGAAGTTGATTATTTTGTGAAAGTAACATAGGTATGTTTTGATACTCTTCCTGATCCACTGCAAATTGTTGGCAGTAGTAAAAACAGGCCTTTTTCCTTTCATTGAGAAGACCACTTACAGAAATATCTATTGAGTGAGTAAATACATTTTTAAAGGGTTTTCTGAAAGGCTCTTCACCCTATCCTCAGAAACCTTCAATGGTTAATCTTCCCATCTCTGTGCTATTTCAAAGTGGAAGCTACTGGCCATATCTAGGAGAAACCGAATTTTTCAGAGTGAAAGTGAATTTTGATCCCAAGCTTAATTTCAAGATCAGATATGCTCACTTGATGTGCAGTGACCAGCCCTGCAAAACTAGTGGTTGGTACCTGACACTAAAGCTGGATTTGCATCTCCTTGCATATATCCAGCCAGAATAGATGCAGTGGGAAGCCTAGAGCACAGAACAGGGTGGTAAAGCAAGGCAGCCAGCCAAACTCTATATGGTGAGACTGTGGAAAGGAATTGTTTTGGTGTAAAAGCTTGGACATTTGAGTCCTCCAATATAGTGCTTGTCAATGTCAGTCAGTGCGGCCAGCAGTCTCGCCAAGTCCCTGGACAAGGCGGGGGAGCCCTGCTCCATGCCTGGAATGGACTAGCCTCCCCCATGCATCCCTGAGCTCTGTTGATGAAAGGGACCAAATCTCTGGCCACCACCACCACTGCAGTAGCAACAGCAATGGCTAGCGGGCCCCAGGGCAGTTGTCCCCTTTCCGCTATTTCCACCCCCCTCCCCGCCCCCCGATGGTGGGCCTGGCAATAGTGCCTAGTCTGTGAATTTAATAGCTAATCTGTGTCTATGTACCTGCAATTACATATTAGATGGTAGAATTTTCTACATCTATACTTCTTCCCCTCCCTTATTAAAGAGAGAAATTGTACTCCTTTTGGTCAGTATAGCGATTAAATAATCTGAAGTGTGTAAATGTGGGAACAAAATTAAATGAGGTTTTTGGAGCAGCTAGCCAAGTAGCCTGAACAGTGGTGTGGTTTTTTTGTTTGTTTTTTAAATCTGCTACGCAGTTTTGTCAGGATAAAAGGTGACTTGTTACAACAGGGGTGGGCAATAATTTTTTGCTGGGGGCCACTTCAGAAATTTTTGAAGTGGCCCTGGGCTGCACCAGAACAGGTGGGGCCTCAAGCAGAAAGGACGGGGCCAGGCTACTTCCCTGCTTCCCCATTCACAGACCATGATTGGTCGGGGGGGTAGGCCGTGTGAAGTCTTTTCCTCCCCTTCTCCCCGAGGTTCCCCATGGTCGCCCATGCCCCTGGGGTGGGAGGAAACTTCGTGTGCTCCCCCTGAGGACAGGGAAATGCATGAAGTCTCCTCCTGTCCTGCCAGGAGCGGGTGGTGCTTCTAAGCCTCCGCAGGCTGGATCAACCCATTTGATGAGCCAGATCCAGCCCTTTTCCCTACCCCGTGTTACAGTCTCAATAAACGTTATGGATTTTACAGCTACACTTGCAACATACTACAATCTCAGTTGCCTATTCCCAGTAAACTCCAATTAGGTTGCCAGTAAACAACATTTGCAGCTGATTGCAGATTTTCAGGCTGCTGTTATTAACAGAGAGAGATTGGTGGGGTGGGGGGGGGGGGGAGTACTTCTGTAGTTTAATGATGTATGATCTAGGATGTAACATTAACCATGCAGCATGAAACATTTTAAAATATTATATTTGATCAAACTTGCTTTATCATGGAAACGGTGCTCTTCGAGTTATGTTATGAAACCTTTTAAACAGTCAGATCCCGTTTATAGTCCTTAAAATATTGGCACTAGTTCTGAAAAAAGAGTAACTTCAAAATAAGTTAGTTTTCTGGTTGTACTGAAACTTTCTGATTTATTACATTAACATACATAACCAGTGATAAGAGCTAAATGTAAATGAAAATCAAAATACACAAATACATTTCTGCTTGCAACTTGTCTAGTTCTTACTAGAAGGAATATTACATGTTAATATTTTAGATTTAGTTTTCAACCAACAAAAAACAAAATATAACACGTTTCTTAAAGCTGATGGTGATTTTTTTTTTTTTTTTTGTAAACAAGTAGTTGAATTATTTGAATCACAAACTCTTTACTGTTTTCACAAATAAAAATGCTGATTTTATCCATTTTGAGTGTATTTGATTCCTGGCATTTTTATTTATTTTATCTTGAATGTTGTAAATTTGGAAGTTGAGGGTTTGTTCTCCTGTTGAAGTTTTTTAATCCAGTTCTGGATCAGAGCCAATGTCACATGACTTAAATGATTAGAAAACAAATACTGAATACTGTGCTAAAAAGATCAAATGAACAATTCATAAAAAAATCAAAAAAGCTGACAATGTATTGATGAATTTTTGTTGTTTTGTTGTTTGGCTGAAAAATATATTAATCGAAATCAGGATTTTCATGGAATCCAATCACAAAACATAAAAAAGGGGTTTAAACACCTAGTTTTGAGTAGTATTCATTAATAGCTTGACGAGTTCTAATTATTTGCCCTTAGTAATGATGGGCCGAATGCTTCTGATTTTACATCTTCTGCAGCCTAACTGAAGTCAGGATAGAACTTGGCCTATTTTGTTCACAGCCTTGGTTATGCAAACACAAAATCTGTAAACTTTCAGCTGTGACTTTCAGCTGTGGCTGAAGGATCTTTGATAGTAGGACATCTCCATTACCACACCATGAGACCCTCTGGCCTGGACTCGGGTACTGAGCCCAGCACCAAGCTTAAGGAAGAGTTACTGAGAGTCACTTGACCCAGAGGGAGGGATGGGGCCCTTCAGCTGTTCACAATCACCTCTCCCTCGTTTTTCCCAGATGAGGTATTGGTATCAACAGATGTGTCCTCACAGCAAGATGACCACAAGGCCTACCAGGATTTATTAAAGCAGGTAGCCTTGAACTTGGGTAAACAAGCAGAGATAATTAAGATAGTGTTTCGCTCTAGTTCTCTCTGGCCTTTAAGTTGCCGAGTCCTGGTATGGGGTTGTATCCCCAGGACTTCCTCCCTATCGTCCAGCAGCCATCTGCAGGCTTAGTCCCTGTTCCATACTAGGGATGTAATAGTGTCATCAATTAACCGATAAGCGTAAGCTTATAAGTTAATGCTATAGACTCCATTCATTTCCTCTCACCTGCACCCTGCCAGTAAATTTTTTAGCAGGCTGGCTAGCTGCCTGAGACAGTCCTAACTCACGCCGAGTCCAGGACCTACCCCCACTGTGGCTCTGCATTTAAAGTGCATTTGAAACTGGGAGGTCATGCAGCCCAGCTCACGCCGGGTCTAGGAGCTCAGACCCCCACTAGACGGGCTGCTGCCACCCCGTGCTGCTGTGTCTCTATCAGAGGCAGCAGCACAGTGCGACAGGAAGCCGGACTGTGAGGGGAGCTGGTTTTTAAACAGGCTCCCCTCGCGGACCAGCTCCCGCCTGGCACCCCACACTGCTGCCTAAGGTACAGAATGGCAGGGGGCTCTTTGGGAGTGAGGCTGGAGTGCACTGGCTGCCAGCCCTACCCCCAGGGACGATAGAATAGTCGACTAACTGATGAGAACTCATGAGGTTACTTGACTATTCAACGAATCGATATTTAACATCCCTACTCCATACTAGCAGCCAGCCAGAAACATCTCACTGTCCCAGTTTCTGGTCCCACTGAGCTGTCTTTGGTCCTTCTGCTCTTCCAAGCAGTCAGGTCTGCAGTCCTTTCTTCTCTAGCTCCAACTAACTGCTGCTCCATTCTGTAGCTCCTGTTATATGGCCTTCTGAACCCTGATTGCTGCTTCTAGCTTGCTTGAAGCACCTCTACACTCTTCTTTTCCTCCAGCAACGGGCTTTTGGCCCTAGTTCACCCCATCACAGTAGCCATTGGTTGAGCAAGAAGAATTTTGGAGATCTGGTCCATTACAGTGGAACATACATTATACATTATTCTTAAAAGATAAGGGACAGCTGCGTCCACATCCAACTGTCTTCCCAAAAGTAGTCTCGCAATTCGACTGCAGGCAAGCAATCTTTCTGCTGGTATTGTACCCCAAACCACATGCGAACAGAGCAGTGGTGCCTACACTTCTTTGATGTTAGATAAAACTTAGCTTTCTATATGTAAAGTATCAAATGTGGTGGCAGATCGACTCAGCTGTTCTTAGTCATAACAAAGACAATGAAGTGTCTCTTTCACCCAGAGGGTTTTGTGTAGGATTACCTTGTATAGCCAGGCATCCAGTCTCCTGAATGCTCATTCTACAAGATCACGGGCCTCTTTGGCTGTTTTTTCTAGTGCACGTCCCTGTTCAGGACATCTGCAGGGCCAGCCCTTGGTGCACACATTCTCAGTGTGCTATGCCATTGTACAAAAGGCTAGAAATGATGCTGATTTTAGCCACAGAGTCTTGCAGTTAGGGTGTTCTTGAAATCTGGACCCACCTCCTGTGCAGCTGTGCGTCGCCTGAATTGTAATGGACATATGCAAACCACCCGAGCAAAATAATAACATTACTGTAATTGTTTTTCAAAATGCGTTGCACCTGTCCATTCTCAATCCCATTTTGCATCCCCTTTAATCGGAATCTATTGGTAAGAAGAAACTGAAGGGGGCGCAGGATCTGCAAGGCCCCTTATACTGATGCTATGAATGTGCAGCATCAGAGGATGCTAGAGCTAACTCAATAGGAGAGAAGAGAGAAAAATCCCAGCAACTGTGCTCAGGGCATGCACACACCTACATTGGAATGGATGTGTGCAACAAATCTTGAAGAACAGTTACAGAAATGATGGATTTAAAAGTAGCTATTGTTCTACAAAGGAATATCACTAGGAAGTTAGTAAGACTTCAGAACTGGAATTCATCTACAAGTTTGACACTATTACTCTGGGCTTGAATAAAGACATTAACTGGTTGGCTAATTACAAGCTGATTATTACAAGCTGATTTCCCCTGCTTTTCACATCAAATGCTGTGAATTGGACACATCCAGCCCACTTAATTAGCCTCATTAGTAAGGGTCCTGGTTTCTGTTATTTCCACTCCCAACTCATCTGATGAAGTGGGTTTTACCCATGAAAGCTCATGATTCTGTTCATTTTTGTTAGTCTCTAAGGTGCCACAGGATTATTCATGGTTTAAAGTTAGTAGCCATTTTTTCCCACTCGCTGAAAATGAAAGTGATAATTCAGTTATACAGAGCATGGACTGAGAGAAAGGGAGGAGTGGGTAACATTCAAAAAATTGTACTTTTCTTATAAGACTGTTTCTAAACAGTTCAATGACAGACCAGCCACAAAGCATATGTTTCTTATTGCTTGTCAATCTTGCGGTGATGTTATGTGCCTGATTCTCTTAATTTCACACTTAGTACCAACCACCTATATACAGCAATCTCTGCTATTGCTTGGAATTCTAGGATTTGCTTACTGACACAATTTTTCTAAAATGAATTTATAATCATTCAGTATAAGTGTGGGTTTTTTTATGTTTCCTCCCAAATTATTTGGATCTATAAAAACTGTGTGGAAATGACAGCTCAATTGCATACATGAGTAGGAAAGCATAACTTAGAAGTTACATGAAATCATAGCTACAAAATGGACGTAGCTTGATACTATCAAAGGCAAAAAGCAGCTGTTAAATATTTGTAATATCTTTTCATTAATACTTTAAAAATGTTAACCAGGCTACAGTGAAAATCTTTTTTTTTTTCCTAATGGCTTTATTGCTTTTATTGCAGTTAGCAGACTGCTTCTATTCACTTGTTAAGGCACATGTTTAGAAATGCAAGCATGGTTGCTCATACTGTATGTAAGTGTATAGGCCAATTAGAGTATGGCCATCTCTGCTGTTGGGCCAGTGTGTTCAGTCACTGTTCTCTTCTGACTAGAAGCTACTGGATGTGTTGCACTGGAAGTCCTGAGCTGCATATTTGTGAATCACAGAGCTTTCCTCTGTGTGAGGGGAATCAAAGGTAAAGTAACTTAAGAGTGAAATCTTTTTCAAGAGTCCACATGAAACTGAAACTCCATATGTGACCAGCTGTGCACCTTCGACTGACATGTCATGCTTAATGTACATGTATAGTTTGAATGTCAGATGGATGAATGAACATCAAGTCTCTCAAGTCTTTAGTTACACAGTATATCTGGAAAGTGGAGCACCTGATTCTGATCTCTTTTATGTAAAGGTTAAGTCTATAAAATTGCATAGATCTGCTCTTCCAGGCTAAAGTTGGTATGAGCAAGGTCAGAATTTTGGATTTTTTTTAATAGTTGTATGATAATCTCTCAGTACCATTGCTCAAATGCCACCACCAGTGGTTCAACAGAGTGAGCAAGAAATTCAGCCAGTGGTGATAAGTTGGGGACAATAAAAGCAAGATATTGTGAAGGATAATTGGGCCTTACAACAGGGCTGAGGTTGAGAGGTGCCTCTGATAAGGCTGGATATTCACCTCCCCTCTGTGCAGCATCTTGCTAGGTCTAACAAAACAGCCTGATTTTCAATTAGCATCTGGCATACTCTGCATTTTTATTAGGTTACTGTGACAGTAAATATTAGACAGTAAATGTTGTGCATTAAACATCAACAGCTCCATTGAATTAGATACATTTTTTTTGTTATCAGTGTGATGCTTTAATCTCATTTAAACCATGGTAATTAGTGTGAATTTAATTGCGTTCTAAGCAGCTCAGCTATTGACATTGCAACCATCACGGTAATGAGTATTTATTTTTTTCTTCTCTTTTCTTCACCCCACTATATTTCATTTCAAAACAAACTTCTTGTGTGATTGTAAATTTACCTGCACTTCCATAGTAAGACTATGAAGTATTTTTTAAGTTGGATTTTAGTGAGTGAAATGTAGAAGACATAAAAATGTGAAAGATTCAGAAATTCCTTTCAAATAATTTGGATATTCATCTGAATCGGTCTCATGCATCCTTTCTCCAGTCAGATCCACAGACTGTGTTGCATCTCTACAGAAAGTGGAGATGGAAGGAGTCTAGCAATCTAGCTACTCTTATGGATTTCTTTTCTCTTCAGGTGGAATGAATGTTCCAGTCCCACATTCTGGTGTAGAGTCTGTGTGAGGTGATTGTGCTTCACTGCTGTGTAGCTCTAGGACACATTACTCTTGTTGGGGCCTAGCAATTTTCTGCCACTTGAATAGTAAAGGGCAGGCTGCAGTTGACACTGCAAAGTGAATAGTTGTACTTGGAGTGGCAGAAGCTTGGTATGGAGCAGATCAGCTTCCTGGAGCATACTGGGTTCTCGTCTCCTTCAGCCCTTACGAGAGCTCTTTCATATACTTTGAGCCTTCTTAGTGTTGCCATTCACTTTCAGATGTTAACTACAAACTGTATTTTCCATTTTGAAATGGCAAGGATCAGGCCCAGCCAAAGAACTAGCAGGGGGCCCGAGGTGACACACTGTGGTTGGCTGTCCAGTACAGCTGGGCGGCTCCCTGTCAGGGCAGCAAGGCAACCACATTGCCATAAGGCCAGGCCTGGCAATGATCCAGTAGAGTGATTGAGTCCTATTACAGTGCACCACCCAGTTTCCTTCCTAGGAAAATCCCCCGTGTTGGAGGGAAAATGGCCCTAGATGTTACCCTAACGCTTTGCTACCTTTTTCGATAAGGCTCTTCCCTGTAGATGAAGCAAGGAGGGATGAAAAGAGCACCAGGTATAGGGGCCATATTAGAAACAGGCTGACTTGTCTCCTTCCCAAGAGAAGAAATCAGGTTTAAAAAAAAAAAAAAGAGTTTGGAGGCTAGTGGAACTGTAGCAGCTGGTCCTGGCTGCATGAGGTGAGATTTTTCCCTCAGTGGAGATAAAATTAATATGAGAAGGGAATGTCAGTGGCTTGTGAGCTTTGTGGGTTTGGAAGTTTCCAAATTTGGTATTAGCCCAGCTTCACTGAGAAGGATTGGATTTGAATAGTAAATAAAGTATTTGTACAAGCCGTGGTGATGGACTCTCAATTGTCAGGCCTTGGGAGTAAGATTGGTCAAATAGACCCAGGAACTGTTACACTGCTACGGACTGGAACATCCAAAAGAAAGGGGCATGCAGACATTTTGAAGAGACTGTAATCTTAATTCCATTCACACCTTTCTTGGCTGGTGTTGATACGTGCGTGTTAGGGGAGATCTTATTTTTCAGTACAATTGTGACCCCTTGGCCAGTAAAGCTAATTCCAATCTCCGTTCTCATTGGCCCTTGCCAGTTGCAGTAGATCTTTACAAGAACTCAAAGGCTAGAATTTGGTCAAATATTATTTAATTAGACTATTTCACTTGTTCTGAATAAAACATTTATGTCTGTTAAATGGATATTGTGGATTAATGGGAAATTGGATGAAGATCCAGAATGCAAATAGTTAATTACTTAGGCAAGTTTTGTGGATAAGGGAGAAGCGGTGGATACTTAGACTTTTGTAAGGTATTTGACATGGTCTTGCATTATCTTCTTATCAATAAACTAGGGAAATGCAACTTAGATGGGACTACTATAAGGTGGATGCATAACTGGCTATATAACCATTCTCAGAGAATAGTTATTAAGGTTCACAGTCATACAGAAGGGCATAACAAGTGGGGTTCCACAGAGGTCTGTTTTGGAGCCTGTTCTGTTCAATATCTTCAACAATTTAGAGGATGGCATAGAGAGTACAGTTATTAAGTTTGCAGATGATATCCAGCTAGGAGGGGTTGCAAGTACTTTGGAGGATAGGGTCAAAATTCATAATCAACACGAGAGATGGTCTGAGATAAACAGGAGGAAATTTAATAAGAACAAATGCAAAGTACTCCACTTAGGAAGGAACAATCAGTTTGACATATATATAATGGGAAGTGATGGTCTAGAAAGGCATACTGCTGAAAGGGATTTAGGGGGACATAATGGATGACAAGTTAAACGTGAGTCAACAGTGTGACACTGTTGCAAAAAAAAAAAGAAGCAAACATGATTCTGGGATTCATTAATAGGAATGTTGTGAGCAAGACATGAAGTCATTTTTCTGCTCTACTCTGTGCTGATTAAGCCTCAGTTGGAGTATTGTGTCCAGTTCTGGGCACTACATTTCAAGAAAGATGTGGAAAAATTGGAGAAGGTCTAGAGAAGAGCAACAAAAATGAATAAAGGTCTAGAAAAGATGATCTGCGAGGGAAGACTGAAAGAACTGAGCTTGTTTAGTTACAAAAGAGAAGGACACGATAGCAGTTTTCAAGTATCTAAAAGAGTGTTATAAGGAGGGGGTAGAAAAATTGTTCTCCTTGGCCTCTGAGAATAGGACAAGAAGCAATGGGCTTAAATTGCAGCAAGGGAAAAACACCAGGAAAAGCTTCCTACCTTTCAGGGTGGTTAAACACTGCAATAAATTGCCTAGGAGGGTTGTAGAGTCTCCATCTCTGGAGATATTTAAGAGCAGGTTAGACAGACACCTGTCAGGGGTGATCTAGACGGTGTCTGGTCCTGTTGTGAAGATGGGAGTGGACTCGATGACCTCTCAAGGTCCCTTCTAGTTCTAGTGTTCTATGACCCTGTGAAGTTTAGATGTCTGTCTGACCATATACTTTGTTTGGATACTTAGTCATGCCACAGTATGGGGTTTGGACTATCAAGGTTATAGATTTGTGATTTTGTTGTGCTTCCTTCGTCAAGGAACTTTAAGTTGTAACATCATCTCAGTTATTTTAAATGGTGATTTTTAGCAACATAAGGGGGCTGTATCCCCTGCTCACCAATCCCCCCCTTCACCCCTGGTGTCTAGCCAGGGGGAATGGGGTAGGAGAAGGCTGGGGATAGGTATCGGGCCGGGAGGGAGGGAGGGGGCAGGAGCATGTTGGGCATATGGGGTTTTGGGGGAAGGGATGAGGGGGGCTGAGGCGGTTTGGGCTGAGATGGCAGAGGAGACCCAGGGTGGTTTGGGGTGTATGTGTGTTGGGCTCAGATGGTGAAGGGGACATGGAGGCTTGGATGGCGGAGGGGACCCAGCTGTAGCAGTATAAAGCAGGAGTCAGAGCTGGAGTAGCCCCTGGCTGGCCACAGCAAGCTGCTGAGGACAGAGGCAGGCGTGTGTGTGTGTGTGTGTGTGTGTGTGTGTGTGTCTGATGATTTTACTGTTAGATCTTGGATTCAGAGAAGAATCTTGTTTATGTGGAAAGATTTCTTGTAAGGGGGAAGGTTCAGTTTATTTTCTGATACCGTGATCCGTCTTTAAATGTATTCTTTTCATGTGCTTGATTACATAATTTAAAATTATGTAGAATACAGAGACTGTTACCCTAGTGAACAAGTTTTTTACTAGGTGTATTTGAGACAGTTTGTGTATTATTTCTTTAATAAGTCTAAAGGAACAATTCACATTAAATTTTCATGTATTATATTTGTCAGTAAAATTATAACCTTATTAAATGTGACACCTTCTTTTTCAGTGACCCCTACGTGAAACTTTCCCTGTATGTAGCTGATGAAAACCGAGAACTTGCTCTGGTACAGACAAAAACTATAAAAAAGGTAGGTGCTGGGTGGTTCTTATTTCACTGAGTTCTGGAACTATTGAGACTGCTGGAGCATGCTTTTTAGCTACATGATATTATAGCATTGATTTAAAGATATTGTCCATTAATGTTTGTATGCATACTGGAGAAAAATCTTTCCTTTTTTTAAATCAAACTCTCCCAAGTCAGTGCACATATCTGCCTATAGCCAAGTGCAGACAGTGAACCATATAATAACTTCTCTATACCAAAAAAGTCTCAGCTGAGGTTTAGTATGTTGAATTGCAACGTTGCTTGCTTTTATAAGATTTATTTTAAAACAATATTAAACCATTATAAAATATTATTTGACATAAGCACAATTAATTGACTGTTCACAGAATGATCTTGCTCAGTCCTCTTTCCCGAGTCATCCTATATCCATTTGAAAATATTTGATGTGGGCATTAAAATGTCAGGCAGAATTGTAAACTACTGAAATTCATTTTGAATAATCCATAGAGATGTTTTTAAAAACCTTTCTAACTGGTACCAAACCCAAAGGTACCGTTTTTCTTAGTTGGTTTTTAATTTCTATCTTCAGTGAAAAGTGTAAAGGGATGCTATTAGGCCAAAATTTGAGGTGATCTTTTTCTTAATCTTTAAAATTGACTTACTATTATGGGGAAAAAAGGGGAAAACATAATTTTAAGAAAAGATTAAAAGAGAAGTCATGTCCTAATACTCTGTCCTATTTTACAATAAAACCTTTTTGGCCTGTTGTCGTCTTCAGTTTAATAATTCTCTGATTTTTCCTCTCTCTCTCTCTCCCCCCCCCCCCCCCCCCCCCCCCCACACACACACACAGGCTTTCAAGTTTGACAAGACCCTTCATTTGTAAACCAAAAAGGATACAGGAGACGAAATATTAAAACACAGTCTCCCTCTTCCTTTTCATTTTATCATTACAAATGAAGTAAAATGTTTAAATGGTGAGAATCTCACCATCAAAACATTGCAGCACCTTGTCCATTCATGAGAAAGACAGACAGTGAGTGAAACAAAGTATTCTTCGCTCCATTTTCCAAGCTATCTGAAAAGAAAGAGAGTCAACAGAGGTTGATATATTACAGTTTGTTCCCTGTGGATGTCTTTAATCTGCAATGTAAGCCCAGGGTTAGTAGAACTCAAGTTACTAAACCCTGAGTTTATTAACCTAAGGCTTGAGTTTTACACCCATTTGTAACTCCAGTTTAGGGGAGTACCAACCTGGGATTCCAGCATCTATGTTGTGTGGGCCCGAGTCCAACCACTCATATCTAGCACCTTCCCAAAATGTGGTCACACTACTCCTTTGTGGTGTAATGATTGTTCAGAAGGCAAATGAAGTTGGCTCAGGGGGTTCTGGAATATTTTTGGTGAAATCCCTGTGCATGAATCCAGTGGGGATGCATCTACACTGCAGAGAAATAAGGCTTGAACCCTGAGTCCTAGCTTGAATGAGGCTCGGTCTCTCCACCCCCTGTTATTGTCAGATCTTACATCCAAGCCCTAGGTAAGCACAACTTGTGTGTGCTGGTGTGGGGTTGGGAGGAGAAGGTTTGAGCCAGAGTTAAAATGCTGACCTACACTGCCGTGTAGACATACCTTGTGGGTACTGGAATCCGTTGGCTTGGAGCTTTTCTCAGGCCCAGGATAGAGTATGAAGAATGACAAGTAAAAACAGTTAAAATTGAAGAAATAAAAAAAAATCCAAAATGCTCAGATGTTTGCTAATTGCACTCAGGTGGAGTGCTTTGGACTTTTGTGTTGTCCTCTTTATAATACATTGAGATTCTGCTATCTTTGAGTTTCAGAGCTTATCCAAATCTGTTTTTAGTTTTGGTGAAAATTCGTAGTGAAAAATTAGGCGCTACTTAGTTGCTACAGTAACAACATTGAATATAGCATTTTGGGGGGTTGCTTTTAAATACCTTTGTGACATGACATTTATAAAAAATGATATAAGTATGTGGGAGGCTTTCTTTTGATACAAATCTTTTTTCAAAAGTAGGATTTACATGTCATCCTGCTACTATGGAATTTTTTTGTGCAGTGTGCACTCTTATTCTCCTTGTATCATTAAAAAATGTGTGAACCTTGTCTGTGTGGGCAAGTCTTTTCAGTAGAGCTGAAGGTTTGAATTTAAACAAAAAATAATATATGTTCTTACCTTCATTTATGCATCATTATTCCAGTTGAAGAGAGCCTTTTTTACAAATCAGTTTCACTTGGCATGGGATTTAAACTATATGAAATAAAAAGTCCACTCTTTATACTGGAATTAGAGTTGATATCCTGATAGATTTTATTTTTTAAATAAAAAATTCAGATTTTTTCATGTAAATAACTTTTTCTTTTTGCAAATATATTTATATAAATTAAAGTTTAACTTCTCACCCATTTAAATAATATAAAAACCACACAATGTATTTTCTGCCTAACTTTAAAAGAGAGTCAAACCACTGAACTGGTGGAAGTTGCTAGTTAAGCACATGAAGTCCTAATTTACTGAAGTGTAGAACCAGCTTTTGACAGTATTAATCTTTTCTGAAGATTCAGAGAGAATATTTTCTTCTTTTCAGTATAATCAACCAGTTTACTTTAATGGCTTATTCATGCAAAGATAAAAATCTCGTTCGGAGTTGAAAAAGCAATGAAATTTTTCTTCCAGTTCATAATAAAAACAAGTGAGATATTTATTAGTACTAAAATCTTGAAGGCTCTGGTGACCGGACACAATACGTTCCCTAACTACATGTAATAATTATTTTTATGATCATAGCTAGGGACCTTATGCATGTCCCAAATATATTTTCTTTTTATAATAATCAATTTTTAATGCAAAACATGTTTTGATAAACTTTTTTCTTATGTGTCCGGAACATTTTTATGTAGTTCTTTTAAAATAAAGTTACGTTTTTGTGCATTTTAAATTATTTCTAATTTCCATCCAGACAGAGTTTAAAACAAAATTCCATGATTTAAAAAAAAATGATCAAATACATATTTCTCCACATAATAAAAATAAGAAAATTGAATGCAAATATTTTAAGCCATATAGCTCCTTTAATAAATATGTGTAGATGTAAACGTATCTTCCTGACTTGGACTTCCCTCCCCCAGAAAAGTACCACATTTAATATAAAGCAGGCTATATGTCAGGGCTGGGCAATAATTTTTTGCCAGGAGCCACTTCCGAAAATTTTGGAATGGCCCTGGGCTGCACCAGAATGGGCAGGGCTTCAAGCAGAAGGGGTGGGGCCAGCATGCTTCCCCACCCACAGACCAAGATTGGAGTCATTACCCTCTGCCCCGGAAGTTCCCCTTATGTGCCCCTAGCAGTGGGAGGAGACTTTGCGCACTCCCCCTTCTGCCCAGAGGGGAGGGGAGCACACGAAGTCTCCTTCTGCCTTGCCAGGAGCGCATAGTGCTGCTAAGTGCTGCATGCTCCTTGCAGGGTAGGGGCAGGACAGAGGAAATTTGAGCGCTTCCTTCCATGCCAGGCCCTGATTGTCCTGGGGTAGGGGAGCGGCAGGGCATACTCGGTCTGGATCTGGTCCGCGGGGGCCCTTTTGCCCCCCCCCCCCTGCTATATTTAGTTGAACATCAATAAGTCTTAAGAGTTACCAACCTTTCTTTATGAAAATAACTAGGTACAAATGCAAAACAAAATTCAAGTCAGTAATTTAAATCAAGGTTTCATGTTTGCTTATTTAAATCATAATTAAAACAGTAGATTTAAATTGATTGAAAGCAGTCTACCCTGGTTCATAAAATTTTCCCTTGTAGGCAAGTGCCTGAGATGATAGAAAGCTCCCTTTCTTACAAGCAATAATGTGGGCTGCTGCTAGTTGTGGGTAATATAAGTGAAAATATTCTCATGTTGGCCACCTAGCCGCTGATATAAATGGCCAGCCCATTACCCCACATGGAGCCCTATTGAGGTCAGTGGGATTCCACAAAGGTCCAAAGCCTCCATGGAGCTGTTTACAGGACTAGAGTTTACATCTGCCAGAAAACAATGAATTTGTTGTTCTTGGGATGTGGAAAACAGCTCTGTAGTTGGACTGAGGTTGTTTTCTAAGTGGTGTGATATTTTTATTAGCTGGAAGATGCTGGAAGGCCACTGTTTTCTGTCTTCCATATAATCTGCACTCGGAATACCAGTACATAATGTTTCTGAGGAAGGGCAGAAAACCTGGTTTGGTTTTGTTTCTTTGTTGTTACTACTGCTCTAACGGGCACAGCAGCTTTTTTTGGTGCCTATATATTTTTCTCCTGAAGGACTTTCATCTTTTGTATTAGTATATTGTTTGTACAGTAGCTGCTGTTTTGTTGTCTCCTGTGGTGTGACTGTCCTGGTTCTGTGCAGTATTCCTGTACTGTATTTTTGATTGCACAAGACAAAACGCTTGGTTTTGGGGTTTTTTTGCCATTGGAAGGGGTTAGCCCCCAATTAAACAAAGTGTTTAATTTATATACTTTTAACTTATATTCTTTAATTTATACACTTACATTTAGGTCCATGAATACTGTCATTGAAGCCACTGGGATAAATTCTGAGGTTAAAATGTTTTTTCTGAATCACAACCTTAATGTTTTACCAAAATGTCCATGTTCCATTGTTCCCAATAGGTATAAAGGTTGTCATGGGAACAACATCCTCTCTTCTGTATTGGTAAAGGAGGCCCATACAGAGGATTTGACTCTGAAAAGAAAACTGCAGTTTTCTTTTCAGAACCGTGTTTCTTAACCACTAGTTCATAAACCAGTCCTTGAGATCTCCCTGATGCAGTTTTGCAAGATAGTAAACCAGGCCCTGGTATCAAAAAAGTTGGAAAACACTGATATAAAGTATATTCAGTAAAATATACAAAATATAATCTAATGTATCATCTAGTTATAAAAAAGGAAGAAGATGCAATTTTTTAAAATATTAGTAATATACTCTAAATAAGCGGGGTGGGTCTTTGCCCACGAAAGCTTATGCTCCTACACTTTAGTTAGTCTATAAGGTGCCACAGGACTCCTCGTCGCTTTTGCAGATTCAGACTAACACGGCTACCCCTCTGATGCTCTAAATAAGAATGTTTGAAAACATCAAGAGGAAGATTATGACAATATATTATTTGGTTGTAATTTTGCTTCACACTTATTTTCATTGAAAAAAAATAAAAAAATTTAGAATGAAGAGCTACAAAATAACAAAATAAAAACAGTTAAGGTACAAATGACTGGATGAAAAGAATCTTAATGCTCATAAACATACCAGGAGAAATTAAGTGCTTGTGTAAATGTGAGGAAGACATGATATTCTATTTGGGTTCAGCCATTTCTGTGAAACTCCTTCCACATTTTCTCAGATGTAAATTTTAAATTATTTCTCCCTGGAACAGCCTTCTTTCTGCAAAGACTCCATTTTCCAGTATAGATAACTACTCTCCCTCTCCTGGGCGAACAGTGTATTTACACTTCTCAGTACAGGCAGTCCCCGGGTTACGTACAAGATAGGGACTGTAGGTTTGTTCTTAAGTTGAATCTGTATGTAAGTCAGAACTGGCGTCAGCCGCTGCTGAAACTGATCAGTTTCAACCGCGGCTGAATCTGGATGCCAGTTCTGACTTACATACAGATTCAACTTAAGAAACCCAGGCGTCCCCAAGTCAGCTGCTGCTGAAACTGATCAGCGGCTGATTCCAGGAAGCCTGGGGCAGAGCAACTCTGCCTCGGGCTTCCTGTAGTCAGCCGCTGGTCAGTTTCAGTAGCGGCTGACTTGGGGACGCCTGGGGCAGAGCAGCTGGGGTGCTGCCGGGTTGGTCTGGAGCAGCACTGCGGGACCAACCCGGCAGCCCCCAGCTGCCCTACCCCACGGGTAGGCAAGAAAAGCCTGGTCTGCTGGGGGGGGCACTAGCTGCACCCCCCCCCCCCCCCTCCGCCTTTGCTCCCCCCCCCCAGCAGACCAGGGACACCAGAGCAAAGCCGCCGCCTGGGCGGCTTTGCTCGTTTGCCTGTGAGCAAAGCCGCCCAAGCGGCGGCTTTGCTCTGGTGTTCCTGGTCTGCTGGGGGGGGGGGGGCAGCGGCTTTGCTGGACCCCCCCCCCCAGCAGACCTGGGGGACAGGAGCAAAGCCGCCCATGCGGCGGGAGTCCCGCTGCCTGGGCGGCTTTGCTCCTGGGCAAACGAGTCCTGCCGCCTGGGCGGTTTTGCTCGGGTGTCCCTGGTCTGCTGGGGGGGTCCAGCGGCTTTGCTGGACCCCCCTCCCCCCCACAGCAGACCAGGGAGACCAGGAGAAGCTTTTCTCCCCTCGGAGGACACGGGCGGCGACCCGCCGCCCGTTAGCTCCGGGGCGAGAAAAGCCCCATTCGTAAGTGCGAATCCGACATAAGTCGGATCCGTGTAAGTCGGGGACTGCCTGTATGTCCTTTCTCTCAATTGGCAAAGCTGCAGATACCAAAGATGCAAAGCTCTGAATCTACAAGGCCAAGTATACAAAATTTAGGTGAAAGGGCAAAATGGGGTTTCATTAAAAAAGTCAATATGCTGATAATATCCAAACCATTAAATTTGAGAGGTCAAATAATTCTGACTTCAACTAGACACTTTCAGATTTTTCACTTAGTCCGGACCTATATTCATATTCAGAGGATCGTACAGTACCTTGTAAATCCTCAACAAAAAATAAGATGTAAGGGAGACAAATGCAGGTAAATCTCCTTTGCCCACCCTGTTTCCAATATTTAAACAAATGTAATCTGTTTGGCTTCTTTTTAATTATTCTGTAGCTGAGGGGGAGAAAAGCTTCATTTTTCATCATCTCCCGTTGATTTTAGATATTTGAAGAGCAGTGCAAACATGGTCATGGGTGAAGAGGGAAAGTGTTGTATGTGGCATTGTTTGTGCAATGTGTTAAGCCCGTGTGTCCTACCAGTTCTGAAGCATAGCGAGCTAGCCACACTCAACTGGCCCTATAGCTACATGTGGCTAGCAGCTAGCACGTTGGGCACCATAGTTAAAAATATTTGCTTTGTAGATCTGATCTTTACTCACATTATAAAAGAAATATTGAAGAATACTTTCTTTTAAAAAGCACCAACCAGGTAACCAGAGAGAAATGCTAAAATTAATATTCTACATCCTTCAGTTGCTACCATTATTTCATTGGCTCCTCTTATCTAGAATCATGTCATCTTCGACGGCACTCAGTATTTAAGGGTAATGGCTGTTTGAGCCCAGTCCTGCCAACGTTCTTGTCATAGCCCCCTCACCTCCAACAAGGCTAATGATATGATTAAGCAAATGTGCTAGTTTTGGCAGGAATGGACCCACCATTTGAGTATCAAATACCTTCTTTGGATATTGTGTCACAAATGGGAATGGATGCTAACAGGCAGTAGCATAACTACTTTTATGGTAATCGGACTTTCTTCCTCAATTACTCTGGTACACAGAAAAATCCCAGTATGTGTGTGTGTGTGTTCAGAGTTCATAAAGCTAGCAGAATGTCATAGATGCTTGAGAAGACATAGGTGACTAGTAGGTCTGTTCATTTTGATAGATGGCATTTTTAAATTTAAGTACCCAGACACTGGTGATATTGTTGACCTAGTCTAGCCAATCTACAGGAAGGTAGAAGAAGAGAGAGATGAAACATGCAACCTTTTGTAGTTCCTCTTTTGGTCAAACATACAACAAAGAAAATGGAGAAGGTTTTTAGCTATTTATATGTTGTCATTGACTTGAGTGGAAATATGACTGTTTATAGCAGCTAAGGATGCTACAATGTCTATTGCTACTTTGGTTATGGAGCAATTTTAGGCAAGCTTGATTACTGAAAAAATGTCCAGACCTCTTTAGAAAACTGAAGTATTGCCACTCAAACCTGTCAATAACCTTTTCACCTACCTAAGAAACTTAGCATTCTCAGCTTGATGGATGTTTGAGATACTTCAGGTGTTTGGCAGCTCAAAGTCTGACTCTCAGGAAACCCTACCTAGACACTGGGTACTATTGAAGTATTATTTTAGCCAGATTCTTCAGTGCTGTCCTAATTGCAAGCGTTCAGATTGTGATAGAGGTAAGGTCCTAAATCTCCCCAGATCCTCAGAATTAAATAAGTTATCATAAGGTATAGTAATATGGGGTGGAAGTCTCACCTGCTGAGAAATGTGAACTAAATCTTTTTAATTTGAAGAAAATGCTGTATTTTACTCTCCTTTCTTATAGATGTTTTATTCTGTACTACCATACGCTCATTACTAAGGTGGTGTTACTAGCATTTGTTCAATTTGGGTTGAAAACTTGGAAATATATTACGGTACAAGGCTGTCTTAGAGTTCAGTTCAGGAATTTTAAACTTTTATTCATGAAAAATGTCTCAGAAATGGCTGAAACCAAATAGAATATATACTGGGTAATTTTTTGTGGGGATTTGACCAAAAATGGATTAATCAGAGGGAATAAAAGTTTACAGAACACCCCTCTTGTCTATTTCTCCACTGGATTGTTGGAATTTTTGTGTATTAATTTTTGTAATCCTTTTACAAGAAATCTTTCTTTCCTGGGGTATTTGTCCACATGGGTATACCTGTAGAGCATTCCATATCTCCTTAATCTATTGAAAAATACGTGCACCAGGCTTTACCAACCAATGACAAATACGTTGTGGTGGAAAGTGTCTCTCTCATTTCAGGAGGAAAAATAACAATGCAGAGTGCGTGAGAGAGAAATAGCATTCACTATCTTTTATTATTGACTTCAGTCATCAGAAGACAAAGTTGCAGAATCCTTCCCCTTTGTGAATAGAATAATTATTCTGGTATTTTATTTTATTCTAGAGTGGAGTGCCCGCTCATGGAACTATTCCAGAATAGTACTTCAAAATAGCATATGTTGGTCAATTTCCCCATGTAGACTGGAACTTAGCTGTGAGTGGAGTGAGCCATCAATAACCTAGTAGTTAATATAGGTAGAAAATAATTGTGCAATCCTTCATTTCTTATTTGTTAGGATTATGCCCACTGATACCGAGAATGGTTCCTGAATTTTTGGAATTGAGTGGATAAAGCATTCAATAATTATTACATTACATACAGACAGAAAAAAACCATTGTATGCCAGACCCTACTTCCTTCTGCCAATTAAAACAAAAGCCTACTCAGACTATTGAAATATTGAAACGGTGACAAGTATTTCTTTAACTTGATTTAAAAATGGCATGGTAGACTTAGGAAGCTTAAAAACAAGTATTGCCCATGGGAATAAAACAAATTATTGCTGTTTTTCTGTCCTGAGACATGGGATTGTTTAGTATGCTTTAATACTTGGTGTTGAGCTTGTGATTAAGGACATAGCGTCTGTATCCCCAATTCTGAGCTATATGGAGCAGGGATGATAAATAGTCATGTGGGAGAGAGGCAAGGGTGTGCACTTGTGTGAGAGAAAACCATTTGACATTAAAATGAGCTGAATGGACACTTTAAATGACTCTCTCCGTATATTGCCTATATTTCTATTGCTAATCTGTTCATTCTGATAATCTTATATTTGGTTTCCTTTTAGATGATAAGAAAATGCATATTCTACTCAAATCATTAACACAAAATTGTAATGCTCCACAGGCTTTATTTGGGAAACTGAGAAAAAGAGCCCCAAACAAGTTCAGCAGAAACAAATGTTTCCTTTGTACAGTGTGGAACCATAACTTTCTTGAGAGCACTAACCCGCTCCTTGTATTTACAAATTATGTTTAATCAAAAAAACTGGTCAACTTGCTTACTGTGATTTATATTATAAATCATTTCCTTAAGATTAGTCCTCATTATGATTTCGCTGCATACATTCTCAAACAGTTCCCTTCTATTGATAGATTCATATTTATATTTAACATCTATTTCTGGATCATCCAGTTAAAATACCCTCCCACGCTCATTTTGCTTGGTAGATGAGTTTTTAATGATTTGATGACAATGTTTTTATTCTTAGTGGTAGTTGCTGTGAAATATTAGGTTTTTTTTTTTTCTTTTAACAAAGATCATCACGTGCATGCCATTTAAGTGATGGCAAATATACTTGCAGTCTAAATAGACTTTAAGAGTTTAATATTATTTGCATAAAAATGTTATTTCTTTTACAGACCCTGAATCCAAAATGGAATGAAGAATTTTATTTTAGAGTAAGTTTTTTTTTTTTTTTTTTTTTTTTAACTTGTTTAAGCTACAAATAGAATAGTAAAACGAAGCACACCACATTGCAGTGCATTGGGAGGGAGCTTATTCTGCTTAGTATTTCACTCTTTAAGTATTCTATATTTAAATGAAAAAACATTTGAACTGATATGGTTGCTGCCTAATATCTGTTCTAAAGGATGGAATAAAAGGTAGGATTTACCCTATGGTTTAAGGTATGAAAGGGTGGTTGTTTGATTTTTGATGATGGTTATTTTTATGCAAGCTTTGACTTAATATTAACAGAAAAAGTAGTATGGTTCACTCAAACATTGAGTTTTAGCATATCATGTTTGCTGAGTATTAAACTGTAATGTAATCGCAAATAACTATAAATTTTTCCTAATGCTATATGATAGCACAGCATAACTGAAAGTACATTAAGAAAGAAACTAATTAAGTGTTTCATGGTTAAAGATCTTGAAAGTTGAGCTAGCATGGCAAAAAGTAGTGAGTGAATTGCAAACACAGAAGAGGAGGATTGAAAGAGCATTTTTTGGCAAGTAGCATGAAAGTGGAGAGAATATCACATTTATTTTCCTCTTGTAACTTTTTTAAGTTTTGTAAAATCATGTCAAAATTGTTATAGAACTATACTTAATCTAGTGCTTTTCAGTTATTAACTGTAGTTCACATTCTTATCATAAAAACTTCAGATATTTGCAAAATGTGAAGTGGTCTCAAAATACCCCAAATTAAATTTAATGTAATATAAATAGTGAAGGTAGAAAACATCTCTGATGTTCTGGGATCATAAAGAGTTTTCAAGGAGGAGTTACTTATCTTCTGTCCAAATGTAGTTTTTATTGGAATAGATTAGGTAAAATTTCAACAGTTTAAATGTATTCTTTAGAACAGCTGTTTCAGAACAGGGATGGGCAGTGAATATTGTTAAAATGGTCGTATCCATTCAAAATTCATTTTAGATGTTGTCTATTATGCTGATTTGGTAATTTACAACAGAATATTTGTTTATTTAATTTGGGGAGATTGTAAATACTTTAAAATCTCAATTCCACTGAAATAGCTTTTTACACCGTGAAATCTAGTACATTTTTCTCCCTAAAATAGTCTGTCCAGAGGTACCTATTTTGAGTCCTCTAATATAATACACAAGGAACTTCTTTTGAGTACTGCAGAATCTCTAGGCGTCCAGAAATATAATTTATGCTATCATGTGCCGAAAGTGTCCATCTGCTTTGTACATTGGACAAACGTCTCAGACACTTCGCCAAAGGATCAATGCCCACAAAACAGATATTAGACAGGATCACAAAGAAAAAACAGTTTCTTGCCATTTCAACCAGAAAGGACACTGTCTCAATGACTTAATTACCTGCATCCTGCTGCAGAAGCCTTTTTAATCTGCACTTGAAAGGGAATCCTCTGAACTGTCATTCATGCTGAAATTCCACACTCTACGCGTCGGTCTCAACAAAGACGCTAACTATCTTACCCATTACAAAGATAGCTTCCCCAATTATCACCTCTTAATACCATTAGCTCACAGATATTTACCTTTTCCCACCTCTAATATCATTAGCTCACAGACATTTACCTTCCTCCCTTTACCCCCCGCATCCCCCTCCTGTTCTGAAATTTGATTTGTCCTTTTCATATGTGTTCATTTTTTTAATTGTATCCTTTGGTATATATGGTTGTGACTATTTTCTTCCACTATTTGATCTGAGGAAGTGGGTCTGGCCCACGAAAGCTCATCATCTAATAAACCATCTTGTTAGTCTTTAAAGTGCTACATAGTTCTGTATTTTGTTTCAGCTACACCAGACTAACACGGCTACATTTCTATCACTAGGAATTGTCTTGGCACTAAACTCAGTATGACGGGCCCCAGCTTTTTCCATTTCAGTCACAACAAGATGCAATGTGTGCAAGCTTTTCATTGGTAGAACATTCATCTGGTCATGTTACATGTAAACACATTAAGCTTGGCATTCTTATGTAGATGGTTAGTGATTCTTAGGATACCCTGTTAAAGATTCCAGAAAAAAAGTCTTAGAAACAAGCGGCACATTAAAATGTTTGGGCATTGTTAGAACCACATGTTACCAGTTGTATGGTTAGTATTTATTCCCAGTTAACCTACTTTGCTAAATGTAATGTTGAGTACACATCAGTAACTTACCAAATGGTTCTAGTTACCAAACACCCAGCGCCTAGGAAATACTGTGTTTAAAAATTAACTTCAAAGGAATCCAAATATCAGGGCACCCAAACAACCTTAACTCTGGAGGGGAAGAAGACATTTTCGGCTCTGTTTTCACTGATTTAAAAAAAAAAAAGTGGTTTCTACCACAAGGTAAAGGTAAAGTCAATACTATTCTCCCCTTCACAGCCCTGTGACTTGACCTGACCTAATTTACCTTGTGGTGTCTTGTCTCTGCTATGTATTTACTGCATGCAATCCCTTGGAGGGACAGCACTGAAGTTTTCAACACAAGATAAACTAGGTGAGGTCAGTCGCAGGGTAGTGACAAAGAGGAGAATGTTGACCTCATCTACTTTGCCTCCGTGTGCAAACTATAATTGCCTAGACTCCACGTAGAGTTTTGCAATCAGACACCTATCACGTCTTAGTTAACTCACTGCCAATAAGACAACAACTTTGTGTCAATATAGGCAAAGCTTTACAGCCGGTCTATGCTACCACTTACGTCTATTTAACCTGTGCCACTCGGGGTATTAAAAAGATCCCGCCCTGTGTGTGATGTAAGTTTAAGTCACCTAAGCACTGTCCAGGTGTTGCTGCTGGCACTGTGTCAGTGGGAGATGTTCTCCCACTGACATAGCTTCCACCTCTCACAGGGGGGGAATATTTATGCTAACCAGAGAGTGCTCTCCCAGCAGCATAGTTTCTTCATTGGATGCCCTACAGCTGCATCAGTGCAACACTTCTAGTGTAGACCTGCCCTTAAATAACCTTCATACCTTTCTAGCAGTTCCAGCTCATTAATGTCTATAAACACCAGCATGCTTTCCTTTAGTCAATTTAAACCTTTGTGCAGCTACGTGCTATCCCCAGCAAAATAAGTGCTTTTGGCTCTCTGCTGTTTCAGATATTATTCAGCAATAACTCAGAACTGATTCCACACTGGACAGGTGGAAAACTCCATTTTTATACAGTGTTGAGTTGCAGAGCAGTTTGGAAGGCACAGCTCATGCAATTGAGTGCTCTTCTTTTGGTGTGCATTCAGGATTTGCAGCAAATTGGATATGTGCTACACATTTACCGTATTCATGGAATCTGTTGATATTTTTCATGGTCGCCTTATACTTCTTCCTGGAATGAAGACATAGTCAGACCATGAGAACTCTTGTTACTTAGAGCATGTAAACGGAACCCTGCAGTGCTATAAAAACTCATGAAAATCCTACCCAGAAAGACACATACTAGTACTTGTGTGTACTCCTCTACTGGAGGGATCACTGCTCTTTGTGCTAGTTCAGTTTGGGATTTCCCTCTGTCAATAAACCCACATAAGTGTCTGCCTATTAAGGAATATATTCTCTGTGTTGCCTCAAATAGAGGCCTGGGCTTAGCCACCTGTCTTACACTTTCCTGAAAAGTATACGAACCTGGATTAACTACCATAGAAACCTGCCTTTATTCGATGGTGGCCTTGTTGCCTCCTTGACATTCATTGTTTTGAGGGGATTCATGTAATTCAGCATCTGTCTGTGGAAACAATATCCTGAAGGTGTACTCATTTCTCAATATGATTTCTCATCTCATCCACAGTGTTTCTCAAGTGTCATTTGTAAAATGGGTAGGAACAGTGGCAGACTGGGTGTAGGCAGAGGGTGAAAAATAGAGGTGCTGCATAATTCTCAGTAGTATGTTTAGAATCAATAAAAAGGAGACTATCCTTTTAAAAATTCTAGTTCCTGTATCACACTTCAGCTCTGAAATTGCAATACCAAGAAAGACCCTATAACCCAGCAGTCTGACACCTTGGTCACCAGTAGAGATGTAAAATCCTATTTAATTGGTTAACCTGGTTAAACATATTGTTTAACTGGTTAACCAAATTAAGAGGGGGTGGCAGGGCAGCTCCTGTCTAGCTGGAGTGCCCACCATGCCTGCTGCTGGGTTGGAGCAGCCCTCACCTCACCCTCCCCACTGCAGGCTCCTCTGGAAATCACATGTCAGGCTGGAGCAGCCCCTGGGTGAAGGCTACCTGCTGTGGACAGAGGCAGCCCCTGTCTGCTGTGGGCTGGCCATTGTGGGGCTAGAGCAACTCCCTGTCTGTGGCAGGCAGGAAGCTGCTCCAGCCCCCTCTGATTAACTAGTTTAACATTCACATGCTACTCACCAAGAGCCATCAACCACAGATTCTGATTCTGTCAGGTTGGGTCTCTTGGTGAGTGACCTCCATAAAACATCTTTCTGTTGGGAGCTTTCTCAAGGAACAGGGATGTAGAATAAGAGGTGCTCTATTAATAACTAAGTAAAAACATAGTATTGAAAACCAGAATATTTCTAGTTATAGATTTAGAATTTTAAATGGGTATTTACACAGTAGGTAAAGTTAAGTTATATTCAAGGCCTGTCAACCCGCATTTAGCAAACTACTGTACCCATCAATGGTTTATGTTGTGAAGGAAATGAGCATGAAGTAACACTTTTTTTTTTTTTTTATAGGTAAACCCAACTAATCATAGACTCCTGTTTGAAGTGTTTGATGAAAACAGATTGGTGAGTGTACTACTCTAGTCCCAGTTGTGTGTATTTTACTAATCACTCAACTAAACTTGGAAGTAACATAGCTCCTGAATCTTAGTTTTTGGAAAATTGGTATACCTTAAATAAAACGTATTTTTTGTTTCAGTGGTTTAAATATGTAAAATAAGTAAGGTAAAGTGAGGTATATAAAGCAGGAAACGTAGGTATTTTACAAGCTGAATATTTATAGCACTCCTCTTGAAACAAAATTATGCAGCTGAGATATTTAGGGAAGGGATACTGTAATTACTGCTTTATTTGTTATTTTTGTACGGTTAACTAGATGGCTAGGCAAAAATATGGTTTGATTTTAGGTATAGTTGATGTAAGGCATCAATGTAATTGTAATTTATGAAAGTAGTTTGAAGAAAGTTTTTAAAAGCAGTATTAATGGAATAGTGACCCACTAGCACTATATTTATTAACAGTATTATAACAAGATGTGGTGCTATATCACAAAATATTTGATTCTTTTAGATTATATAAAGTGCAGTATGTGTCTACCAAACTTGCTTAATATACTGGGACAAAATATGCCATATATATATATATATATATATATATATATATATATATATATATATATATATATATATATATATATATATGATAGATTGACTATCTTTTTGTCAACTTTCTTTTCTTTCAGTTCCATCAAAGCAAATATTTATGTAATGCAAGGAAAAAGATAGAAACTTTTTTAGGTAACCTTTTTTCAGGGGGGAGAATATAGAGGTTCTCTCATCTAATGATGTGAGGAAATAGATTATTCCATTTCAACCCCCATTAAATGCCTCTAAGCACACTGATCATTTCAGTGCCTTCATATGGATTTATTATTCTATTTCAGAATTACAGGCCTCCACTTGTAGGGAATCTTGAATAACTCTTTCTAGTTTTAAGTTTCTTTTCCTCTTTTCAGGCCAGCTGGCAGAGTGGGACGTCAGAAAATTTGAATAAGTTATATGTGAACCAGCAGAGGGTAGTAGTATGCACAAGCAAGCTAGTATGTGACAATACAGTGGTGGTTGTTAAAAAGACATTTTTCAACCATTACCACACAATGACATCTGAGAAGTGGTAATTGCCTTTATATCTCATACTAACGTGTAGATTGAGGGAGTATTGAACTGAGTACTCTAAGACTATTTTCTGTAGCATGACTATATTTTTAGGGGCCAAAACAGTTAATTTGTGTGTCTTTTTTTTAATTCCAAGCATAAATACAAATGTAAGCTTACAATTACTAAGATTTGCCCCCAGAATAATTTCTTACGAGTTCATCTTGTTCCTAAACCATCAGTGAGTTGTTAGATTGCAGTAGGTTTGTCACACTAGACTAGACTGTGGTTGCAAGTTGCGTATTTAGTAAAAAAGGGTACTTGTTTATTTAAATAGCCCAGAACCATGCTGTTTTTTGAAAAGTGTATTAAAATAATACTAACACCTGTGCTTGCATGAAGCAATCTACAGTGCTGTTACTGTAGCAAATACCCATGTTTTTCTTGTCGTTGGCTCATAGTCCAGTTAAAACAATAGAGGATTGTACTGGCCCTTGGCAGTTTTATTGTTTAAATCAGCTTTTATTTCTCTTGTACTTGGTTGTTTTTTGTATTTGAAAACAAGCTATTGTAAAACAGTGGTTTTAGGTATCTAGCAGTAGTATTGACCCAACACGTACAAGGGTAGAACTGTTGAAAAAACTGGGTTTTTTTTAACCGTTCATAGGAGCCAAGTTGCCACTCTTTTAATTGAGGTTATTTCAATTGTGTCTCTTCTGTAGATAAACTTTTTGTTTAAACAGATTTTGTTTCTGATTCATGCAAAAATCTTCTAGAACTTCAGTGCACCTCAGTTATGACAACCCCTTTTTAAAGGTTGAGATTCTGCATTGTGGCAGGGCTGAATCGGGATGTTTATTTAAATTTTTGGTTGTATCCCATATGTTCTTCTTTTAAGCTCTTTTGGCTCTTTGCAAGCATAGCTATCCTCCGTGCTGGCAATCAGACTTGTGGTAATATTGCAGACTCTCTCATTGGAAGGCTGCCAACACTGGGCAGCATTTCTGTATGGCACTTAAGTAAAATAATTCCAAAATGATATGCACACCCTTCTTCAGTTTTCGTTCGTCTTTGCTTCCTGATAAAACTGGGGAAAAAAAACAACCATCCTGTCTCTTGCCATCTTGTTCATTTCTGTTGCTGTCATTGTGTGAGAAATAGTTGGCATATGTAAGAATTCTTTGTTCAAATTTCTGTATGCAGTATAAATAGGTTATGCTGCATTTATAGTGATAAGGTAAAAGTTATGGATTTTTCTGTAGTGAATAATTTGTTGCTTAATCTTTTAAAGAACCAGAAAAAAAACCCTAGAGCATAACCAGGGACTAATATTTATTTGTGTTCTACCATGGTAGCCTAATGTTGAAGCATCAAAACAGAGGAAGCCTGAATCTGTCATCTCAAGCCAGCTCACTTCTTCTCAATCTGCATTTGTGAAGCTGACTTGAACTATCAACACTTAAAGTGCTTTTGTTGCAGTGAAGTTTTTGTACGAAAGTGCCCTGTGAATGTGATGTGGCTGAGATTTATAGCAGTGCCGAGTGTGCTTGCTGCCTTAGTCAGCTGTGAGAGCTCTCCCGCGGGGGCAGCTCTTTTCTGATGGAAAAGGAGCAGCTGTGAAGGTGCTGTTTCAGGCTCTTACTGGTATTTAAAAAAAAAAAAAAAAAACTAGCTTGCAGTGGAGAGGGGGAACCAAGTCATGTGATTTCAACCATCCTACCCTATGTCACTGTGTGTAGGAGTGCTGATTGCTCTTATCCAATCATGCCTGGAATGCTGCTTGCCACTTGGGCTATTTCTGCTATCTGTCGCTATCAGTGCTGCAGTACTAACAGTTTGGCAGATGGGACACTTTTTCTTGGAGTTTGTCTTTGTTTTCTAACTTCTGGCAGTGCCTGAATTGTTGCTGTTCTCCCTCTCTTTCTTCTCTCTGTTAAACCATGGCCCATCGGCTGCGGTTTCATTTTGGCTCTGGACGAAGCAACACAGCCCCTGAATCTGAGATCCTAGACCGAGAGAGAGAAGATGACTTTTTCATGGCATTCCACACTTTGCCAAGAAGAAACAGTCCCCATCCTTTCTCCCGACATGGAGCGGATTATGGTGGCGGTGATTTGCAAGGAGTGGGCTCCTTGAAAAGAAGTACATCCATGTTTATTCCTCAGCTTCTGAACAATATTGATGTGCGTCCAACAAGGAGCTCCTCTATGCAGATCTCTCTTCAGCGCAAAGCTGTGAACGGCTGTGCTGATGAGTGCGGAGCCCCAGAGTCTCCTGAGGAGATGCTGCCATGTAAATTCACAGACTCCAGGGAGCATTACACATGCCAGGTTGACAGCCCTTCTTCTTCTCCAAGCAGTCCACAAGGAACCCCAGAGAATTCTCCACCCAGGATGCCTGAAGAGATTCAGGAACAGCTTAATGGAGCTGTTTCCTGTAACCACAGAATATTTTGTACAGTTCCTTCCAATAACTGGAATGATGGGGCAACGACTGCCCTAGAAGACGAAGCAAGCGAAGCAGCTTCAGGGTTAAATCTAAGTGGCGTAAGAATTCAACATCGCGCTTCATGCACAGACATGCGTCAGGTTACGCTATTGCCCTTTGGTTCTGAGGATCAGAATAACTCCCCAGCCTCTGAACCCAGGCGCTGGTCCTTGCAGCACCTGCCAGATGTGTCAGCAAATTCAGGGAAAAAGTTATTTGTTTTCCAGTTGCAGCAATCGCAGGCAAGTGGTACAGGTACAGGAAGTGACTATAATTTTGGTTTTACTGGAACAAAAGGGAATAGATTGGTCAGATATCCTCGTATACGGCTGGAAAGGAGTACTTCCTACCCTGTACAGCCACGACCAGAACGAATTAGCCCAGTAGAAGACAGAATGAATTCAGAACTGCATGGAAATAGCAGAAATGGGTCAGAAATATCTAGAAGTAATTCAGTAGAAAGGATTCCTCAAGGGCAGGGATGCTTGTTTAAAATCAGACCAGATCAAAACACAAGGCAGCAACACTTCAGAATTCTTGTAACCCGTGGTACTGAAGAACAAAATCAAATGACTGATGAAGAGAGCCCTGATATCCCTGGGCCTACAGCCGCCAGTGCCACGGTAAGTAACATGCTGAAAATACTTCCCTTTGTGTTCTAATAAAATATAAATGGCCACACAGAAAACTTTTTCCAATTTTAGGTCACTGAAGAATTTCACTCATTAATACTGGTGAGATCTACGTTTCTCTGGAACAATCTGTAAAGCATCCCTAACTGTAACCTAAAATAGTTTTGCTTCCAGTTATGATTACATTCAGCTCAATGTTTTCTTGGAGTTGTAATGTATCACATGTTGCTTAACTCAAAGTTACGTCAGCTAAAGCGTTTTTAAAAATTGGAAAGCCTAAGTGTCACTCTTAGCAAACTGATAAAGAAATAAAAGCAAAATCTTTACTGTACAGAGATTACATTTTTGACACTAACTTTTCATATTTTAAAATATATTTAAAAGCAAATTATCCTAGTTCAGGACTTTGTGGGGACAGAAAATAGTAAAGAACAAAGTGGTGAGAATTGTTTCATTTCAAAGAACACTTGTGCTCTTGAATGTCTTCAAAACTAAGAACTTTTCACATTGCCTTTTTAGTGTCATATGGAATATGATCAAATTACTGTAAATGAAGTTCAGGCATAATTTATTACAATATCCTGTAATATAGCTTTGATATGAAATATGATGTAAAATCTTATAAAGCCTATTTCTTCTGTTATATGAGAGAGATGAAGTTCTGTGATGTTTTTGATACAGACTTTATAGGCTCATGCATGGGTAAAATTTATGGGGGCATGCAGAGTCATTTGCTTGAATTGCTTTGCAGTGCAATTTAACACTGCCCACTTGAGTTTCTAAGCTCAGTGATGCTGTATATAGAATAGTAAGCACCCTATCTCCAGCTGTGAAAACAGACTCACAGGATCAGCTTTTAGCCTTTATTGCTTGTGTGTATTCTCATTCTCTCGTGCTCTCTTTCAGTGAAATGTAGTACAGAAAGACAGCTGCTAACTACAGCAAGACCATATGATGACTCTGCAGCTTTCATAGCAAAAACTAACAGTATGAACGTTATTCCAAGATAACTAACTTTCTTAGCACTTAACACAAGAACATGAACTGCTAGCCTTCACGGCCTCTGGAGAAAACCTTTTACTCTACTGCTATCCACCATATCATCATACCTTTTCCATATATATGTTTCAATATATTTTTGTTAGCAGCCTGTGGATATTTTACATTCATAGTATTCCTGCTGAAAACATCTCTAGTTAGTCTTTTGTTTGGGTTTCACTGTCACACTCAGCAGTATGTTAAAAGTTTTGTTCTTTCACACAAACATTTTTGTGGCTTCTCTTTTTTTTCCAGATGTTTCTATCTTGTTTACATTAGTGTTTTGCCTGAAGTGTAAACTTTTTATCTGGAAACAGATTTTCCTGAAGACTAGAGTAAGTCTGAATCCTGGCTTTAGGAGAAAGGGGACAAGCTGTAAAGTTTTACGTTTTCCAATTTTGGGGCTATTCACATCCAGGGTTTTGATTGAGGCCCACCCCTTCTCATCTACATGTACAGTTTATATTCTTTAGACACCCTCATCCAACATCCAAGGGTGCACACGGCTGTTTATCTTAAACCATTACTCCACCACACCTTAGTCCAATTCTAAGTGGCCATATTCCACTCATTATCCCTACTTCATTTCCAGCACTGTAAAATATTGCATAAATGCTTCAAGAAATCAGACAGTAGAGGAAGATTTGGACACAATCAGATTAATGTAAATTCCTAAAAAAGTTGTTCTTCTCCACTTCATTGTCCCTGCAACAGTGCCCATCTTTGTTAGACTAAAGAAAAGAATCCCTGAAATCTCTCCTGAACTTGCCCTTCATAACAGCAAATTTATGTTTTAGGTTAAAAATTTATAGATTTTTCTAAGTTCGTTTATGCTGCTTGTTACTAAGTGCACCATGGCAATCCGTTTTAGCCCTACATGAAGTTAGTCAGTCACTCATCTACCTTGGCAGTTGCAGAGGCACTGAGTTTAGCCAAGATTTTAAAATCTTTATTGCAAATAGATTTCCTTACTTAAGACTTTTTAAATATGTATAATACTTTCTTGACATTTATTTCTAGTGAATCCAGAAATCTTCTTGGTGGAAGCAGTTTACTAGGCAGATTGCCACAGGAAAGCCGGACAATGAGAACAATTTAAGGAGGAAAGGTTTTGTTTATTTAGTTTACACACAGATTTTCAGTGGTATGCCATTTTAAAATCACGTTTGTTTTGATAGGTCATGATGATAGGAAACTGTGCAGAAATGATTGTTTTATTAAAGTGGGGAGAAAAAGGTTTTCATGTCAATGCTTTTAGGGTAAAATTTCTAGACTCTTACTGTTGAGAGACTTTCTGTGTATTTGATTGATATAGGGCATGGGTCCTGGACTGTAGACAGCAGCTGCTATAGCCTTATTTATCTTGAGTGAAAACATTCATGCGGGCGTCTGCAGTCCTACTGCTACCAAGTGTTTATGACCTTTCAAATATCTTCTGTTTTAATCAGAAGAGGTTTTGGACAAGCAGGATGTATTTCATTACAAGTTACCATGAAATATTAAATAAAACAAGAATATGACCTGTTTTTATATAAAAAAACAAGACAAAACAAAAAAACCACCCACCCAGCCTATTATCGGAAGTCCCATTAGATTATTTTCATTGCTCTGATATTTTGTATTCAATACAAAAGATTATTGCTGCCTGTGCCTACATATTAAAAACAATAGTTATTCTGTCAATGTTTTTGATTATAGAACTGAGCTTATGCATACTCATGCAAGATATATTGGGATAACTGAATGTAAGAGTCCCATGTAAGGGACAACTGGTATTGGAAAATATGTGAGTGTTCTAGCTGGCATTTGTTGTTAAAAATCAAAAATGCAAAGTGCAAAGTATCTTGATAAGTAAAATATTGTGGAATTGTATAATTGATACTGAAAAGGAAGAGAGAACCCCTACAGAGTTTTTGATTGAAGTTCTACAGGTGGCACAACTGAAATTTTATTCTTTCCTTCCTTCAGGATTTTTTTCCTAATCAGATCAAACTCTTATAGTAATCACAAAGTTCTACTGAAAAGTATAAAAATGTTTAGGGGGAAATTATGAGCTTGGTATGAGGTTTTTTTTATTATTTTTGTGACTGCTTGCTTGTAGAATTTTTAGTTTTTTTAAAAGTTTTTGATACAACCAGAATAGTTATTGACTTACAGATATGTTCCTATATCTATCTGTACTATGCAAAGGGATGTTGCCACATTCTTACTCAATGCTGTCCTGTTCCAATTAAAACCAGTGGGAAAAACTGCATTAACTTCAGAGAGAGCAGGATTGACTGAAAGTAATATGTGTATATGGACCATTTTGCTTCCTCCTTGATGCCTTTCTTAGTGAAATAAATTAAAAAAATATTGTAAACGGGTATTTTAAGAGACAGCTGGGTTATACTTTCTACAATACATACAAATATGCTTGACACTTGACTAATTTCTGTGTATTAGGATTTTTCTATTCCCTATTTAACAATTCTGTTTTTAAAAATTCCTGTTTCAAATGTCTGTGTCCATCAATGGTATACTAGTAAATACTAGAAATGAATTAATCAAATTCTCTAGTTTAACCATAGCAAAAACTCTTCTTTTCAGATAATTGAATCAGAATACACGCGTATTTCTCCACTGTAATTTTGGCCTGTGCATCAACATTTGTTTTTGCTTAAACCCCACTACTGCCCACATTCATAACCCTTAGGCAAGGAAAAACTTTAAAAACAACAAATATTATAGCAGCACCTTAAAGACTAAATAAACATGGAGATGGTATCATGAGCTTTTGTGGGCACAACCCACTTCTTCAGATGAACCCTCAGGCAAGGGTTTGTTTGTGCTATGGACCCATGCTTGATTATACAGTATTAAAGCCTGAGCTATGCTTTATCATCTCTGGCTGGAACCCACCCACCTGCTTTGTGGTGAGGGGGCAGGCAAAACGGCTCAAATGTTAATTGTCTTCTATTGCCTTCCTGCAATGTAGATTCTCCCACAATTGATAGAATTGTCTGGGAAAGGATCCTGGAGTATCTCACCATATAGCACCACAGGGTCTTCCGACAGACAGAGACAGACACACAAGTCAGGATGGGAGGTAGGGTTCTGCTTTGTCAGTGAGCACATTTGGGATTGGCTAACCTGAGTGCCAATAACTTGGGCTAACTGTGCAGTAGGGATGAACCTTAATGCCTTCTGCCCTCTGTTCTTCCTTTTTCAGAAGATGGGAACATAGACAACTAATGCTCCATCTTCAAATTCCCTCTTGTAGCAGATTCTCAGTTATATTTAGTTTATTTGTGTCTCTTTTGTATTTGGAGTATATTGTGCTGCCCTCTCCAAGGGCTCTGCCCACTTAATAGGTACATCTTAGAACAGCTGTGAATTTAGGGAGCTAATTCTCAGTAGCTATTGTGACAGATTGGGCAACAGATATCCATCCCCTTGAGACTGTCACCTGGGGGGCTGATTATATCACTGCCTTATGGTAGTGCAGAGTGCCCCACCACCCTGCCCTACTGAGCTAGAAGCTCTGTTCTCCCCCAGGAAAGGCATAGATTGGGGTAACAGCTGCCCAGCAGAGTAACACAGACCCCAAGAACAGCTCAGCTCAGGGAGGGCTCAGTTACAGGGACTTGACAGCACCCAGGAGCACAGCGTCCAGGACCAAAAATCCCAAATAAATCTCTATTATTCTTATAAAAAAGTTTTACACAGAGCTCGTAAAGTTCACTCCCTTTATCAATGAAAGAGAGCTATGCACAGCTGCTGTCCCCTCCACAGGTCCTTTCCAACAGTACTGCCACCTAGCCATAGTGGACAACTGGTTGAAAGACCTGTATGCCATTGGTTTGCTTTCAGACTGGAAGAACATAATTGGTGAGTTCACCTAGTGGTCTGTCCTGTGACAGTGACCCTGTGACAGTGATCCTATTACCACCATAGATAGTGGAGTGGAGCCCATGCTCATAAATTTTGTGGATGGTACTAAGCTGGGAGGGTCTCAAGTACTTTGGGGGACAGGATTAACATTCAAAATAACCTTGGCGAATTGGTCTGAAATCAACAATATAAATGTCAATAAAAATGTGAAGTACTTCACTTAAAAAGGAAAAATCAAGTGTACAACTAAAAAAATGAGGAATCAATGGCTAGGTGGCAGTACTGCTGGAAAGGGTCTGTGGCTTAGAGTGGTCACAAATTAAACACCGTAACAAGTTACCTAAGGAGGTTGTCATCTTTGGATGTTTTTAAGATTACATTGGACAAATACGTATCAGGTGTAGACTGCGTTTACTTAATTCTGCCTCAGTTACAAGGACCTCTTGAGGGCCTTTCCAGCCCTGCATTTATATGATTCTGTGAAATCAGGACATACAGGAAGGGTAAGATTTTGTGCTCCTTAGGCTTACATAAAATGAGTAATTGACAAATTACGACTACAGTGTAGTGGGGATTTCCTAATTTTCCTGTCTTTTATAGAAGTGTGTGTGTGTGTGTGTGTGTGTGTGTGTGTGTGTGTGTGTGTGTGTGTGTGTGTGTGTGTGTGTGTGTGTGTGTGTGTGTGTGTGTGTGTGTGTGTGTGTGTGTGTGAGTGTGAGAGAGAGAGAGAAACATGGATATTACGTTCTAAAAGTTTTCTCAATATTCCTTGTCTCAGTATCTCCAGGGCTCCAACTCTTTTTTGCTGTTTGCACCTCTTGAAGACAGACTTGCTAGGTACTTGTTCATAAATTATTGGCTGCTTAGGTTTTATGTGTAGGAGCTCATTTGGCAGAAGCTACTGAGCTTTCTCAGTAACAGTTGCCTGCAAGTTACAGTAATCCCCATGGAAAGCCACTACAGATGGACAGTTGAATGTGTAAAATAGGCATTTTTATAAGCTGTGTGGAGAACCAGAAGATTTCATTGCTCTCCCCTCCTACCCCTCACCTCCGATCACATGGGAAGCTATTAATTTATATTTTCTTTTACCCTGGCTATCACCTAAGGAATGTGCTGCCAATTCCACTACTAATCAATGTGATAGGGACCACTGGTGACAATGAAGCTTAGTTTTACTGGTGGTTGAGTGTTCTACTGTCATAGGTCATAGAAGCATAGTAGAGTCTAGTGGTTGCTGATTGTTCATGCAAAGACTATATCACTGTATGCTGTTTTTATGATTGTGAATATGTAAGTTCATACGGTATTCAACAAATAAGGGACTTTTTGTCACATGCGAGCCCTGAAGTGGTCTTGGGAATGAGCACTGGAAGCTTATATCTAGGAATACACTGCAAATCTCTTGCACTGAATACCACACATTCCTATAGCCAACCCACCAACCTCCCCCTCTCCTCTCCCCTTCTCCTCCCCCCGCCCCCCGCCACAGCACTACACTACAGTCTCATTTTTCAAAAGTGGTGTGATGTGCCTGGGATGTGCTGTGTACTAATTGATCTGGTGTCTTAATTTTTAAAGGAGAAAATCAATTGCACTCACTCAAAGATGGGTCTATTTTATTACGTGTTTGTTTGGCTGCATGGTCTTGAGCACCATGTTTGACGACTCCTCTACTGTGCTAACTCCATATCTGGTCTGTTGAGAGTTACTGTTTTCAACTGATCAAAGTTATTGTAAAGCAGAATGTTTTATAATATGGAGAGCTGATACGTTGTCTGTTCCTGTTTTCGTTCCCCCAGTAAAAGAGTAAAAAGGCACAGTCAGGGACTTAAAAAAAGTAGCACAGTTCAATAGTTAAAGATGTGCTATTGTATTTTGGTGCCTTAGATTTCACTTATGTAGACAGATGGATAGGTGTCTCCCCTCTGTGCAAATTAGATAGGGAGCATCTAATAGATGATCATTTTGAAATTGGTAGTGATATCGGTGTTTTCTTGAGCTCTTTTTATTAGTGCCCCTACCTGCCCCTCTGCCTGGAAAAAAGTGAAACCTCATTGCTCATTGGCTTAGCTGGAAACTAAGGATGTAAGGGAGTAGTCGACTAACCAATATCAGAGGCAGCAGAGTGGGGTTGGGGAGCAGGAGCTGGTGCTGGGGGAACTGATTTAAAAAGTGGTTTCCCTCAGCACTGCCTCTGTGGCTCCATCTGCCCCCCCCCCCCCCCATGCTGTTGGAGAGAGGGGGCAGCCTGTCTGCGGGGGTTCCAGCAGAGAGCTGGGATTCCTCCATTGACAGGGGCTGGTGTCCTGGACCACTCGGTTTGGGAGTTACCCCCTACTGTGGCTCTGCAGTTTAAATGTAATAGGAGCTGGGCTGCCTGGCTCTTACTACGTTCAAACTACAGAGGCGCAGTGTGGGGGTAGCTCCTGGACCCGTCACGAGCCAGGACTGAGGCTTCCTCTTTTATCAACTAATCGTGTCATGGATAGAAATTCTATCCATGACACGATTAGCTAATTACTTACTGATTAACATCCCTAGTGGAAACAGGTTCACCCAATGAGTGGTCGTGAAGAAGGCAGCATTCCGAGAAATAGTATCTCAGGCCTTATATGCAGGCATAACAGAAAATGAGGCAAGTTGTGCAGTTGTTTTGGACTAAGTAGGGAGAAAGCTCAGGACTCTCTGATGGCAGAGTGCTTCCATCTTTCAAGCTTATTTCTTATCATGTAATAGACTATTTTAAGACATGTGCCTTGGTATTGCAAATATTTTGATTATGCTACAATGATATATAACCAACAAGGTATGCCTTGAATAGACTAGAAAGCTGACTAATTGATAGAGGCCTGAATCATCATTAAGCGCCTGTCTCTTAATAGGGGTCCCACCAGAGGTAAAAGTAAGTGGGTGCATCCTGGTGCATGGCTCGAGCAAGAGCTGGCTGAGCTGTGGCAAAAGCCAGTAGGGAGCTATTTAAAGAGTTAGCAGGGACTCGGGTTGCAGTAGTACCGCACCTGTAAGCCATTTTAAGTTACTTTCACTGCTGGGTCCTGCAGCGATTGGTAAGGAAAAAAATTGCATGTTGTGTTGGATAAGCCCCCTGTGTGATGTTGGGGCCAAAAAGACTAATGCTATCCATGTAAGCATAAAAAGGGGTATCCAGAGAGGTAGAAAGGTACTGTACTTGGCAGTTGTGTGACCACTGCTGAATATTGTGTCCAATTTTGATGTTGACAGTTCAAGGAAGATGGTTCAGGGAATATCCAGAAGAATGACTTAAGTGCTGACATACCACCATCAGTAAGTATGCAACAAATTTCTGTGCATACTTGTGGTGTTCATGTTTAATTGTTGAGAAGTGTTGAGAGAAAAAGTAAGTGAATGAAAATGCTATTAGTAGTCCTCTGCCTGATTTAAAGGAGGGACTGACTAATCTATCCATCCTGGTGGATCAGAGCTGCAGGAAGTACTAACAGTCAAACAATTTTGCTTTTTTTTCCCCCTCTTTCAAATAAATGAAGCCCCACTAAGACTAATGGACACAGCATAAACTTTGCATTTAAACGTCTGTGTAGGGGCAGACCATGGTAAGCTAAACAGAATCTATATGTTGAGATGGGTTTAGAAGCTAACTTCGAATGATTTATCACAGAGCTTTGTAAGGTAAGTTTAGTGTATCCTTAAAGGCCAACTATAAATGAAAACTGGTTTTCTTCAGCCCAGTTTAACATTGTCAAGAGGTGACTTGTTTCAAGCAAGTTCATCTAACCAGTTTAGTCACCTGAGAGGGAAACCTAACTTTCCCTTTCCCTTTTCTTGTTCAATCCTATAATCAGTCCCCAACAGCCTGTTCCAGGCTCACATAGCACTTCCTTTTTCGGGCATGCTTTATTGTCTTCAGTTGGACCTGTTCTTCGGGAGTAGGGGTCTTTCATGTCTAGAAAACAGGGGTGATGTGTAGCGGGACACATGCCTCCACCAACATGGTGGGAGGGGCAAGGGTCGGACCAGCAGCTGGTGGGAGGACTAGCAGGGGGCAAGGCTGGAATCCATAGCAGGGGTCCTCCTCCCTGTGTTCAGTGCAGGTGGGAGCACACTTGCACTCACAGGAAGCAGAATGATGCAGCCAAACGAGCAGGGCAAGCTGGGGATGTGTTGTTCTGTTCCTCTGTTTGTGAGTGCCAGGGGAGAAGGGGTGCTGGTTCTCTGACCCCGCTAGTCCCCCAAGCCACATCAATTGGGAGAAGAACCGGGGCAGAGCAAGGGCATGAAAGGTGGAAAGAAGTTGGAGCAAGGGTGAGAAGGGCCGGAGAAGAGGCACGGGAAAGGTGGGGTCTGGGGCAGAGAGGGATTGGCCCGGCCCTTCCCTAGGCTGGCGGGGGGGTCATGGCCAGTGGTCCCCTGTGTGATCCCTCTCCAGTTGTTGCCCTTGGGGTGGAAGGGATTAACTGTTTGCCTTCCAACTTCTGAAAAGAATGTATACGCATTGTCAAGGAATTTGAAGAACCAATAGACAAAATGATTTAAAGATAAATGTTGCTTGTGGTGTACTTCAGAGAATTAATTATTTGTTCATCCATCTCAATCTTGAGTGGAAGATGAAATAGATTAGGACCGACCCTTATTCTATTCAAATTGCACAGAAAGCAGAGATGAAAGTTTTCTGTTTTGTTGGCACGTATGCATATATGTATGCTTGTTGCTCTTCTTACCTATCTTACGAGGGATATAAGCGAGATAGGACATGATGTCTGTGAAATGGGAGTTAAAACTGATTATGATGATTTTGCTTCCTTTTTAAAACTTGTGTATTATAAATAGCACAAAGCAGTAACTTATTGTCAACAGAATGTATCCTTCCTTCCTTCCAGCAGCATGTTCTTGAGGCTATAGAGATGCTGTGTTCCACATTGGAGTAAGTCACTTTAAAGCCACACCTGCCCTCCAACAAATCCCGTTGGGTACAGAGGGCTATCTAGAAGCTGAACTGGACACAGGGGGCCCAAATTGGAGTATGTGCCTCTTTGCAAGGAAGGAGGATGAGGGAGGCAACTTGACTGATTGCAATGAGCACTCGGAGCATTGCAATACAACATTGCAGGTGGTTTCTGGCTCGAAGAATCTGGCAACATCAGTTCTATAATATATTTATTAACTACTAGATGTGTCTTTTTCTTTTAAAAAAAAATAACCTAAGCACTGGAAATGCTATGTCTGTTCTTTATCTCCGGCCCTCCACGAAGTTCCCCTGGGAATCTGTTCCATACTCTGATTTCCGTTTAGAAATTGTTTTTTCCTGAATGCCCAGAAATTTTCTTTCCTCATTAATCTGTTAAAGAAACCAAAATAAAAACTTAAATAGGAGTGCTGGATATAAAATCTCTTTTTAGAACGATAAGCCATTTGCTCTGCATGGAAAATTTTTATATTGAGTTTTAGCCTAGAGTGATTTTTTTTTTTTTACCGTTTAAAAGGCACTTTGTTTATGATGGAAATGCTGACATAGAATCTTAACAGTGAAGGTGCCGATCAGAGTGACTTCAGCATGGATGCATCCACAGAACATTCTAGACATCTATACATATATGCAATGTTACTTTGTCAGACTAGAGTACCCGTGTGATAAAAAGCACCAAATAACTTACAATTGAAGAAATGGTTATATTTGACCATTTATTTCACGAAGACAGCTTTAAAGCTAGCAATTTATCTGCTGTTTTAATTCATTCCTGATTATCTCTCTCTAGACACTGTTATGTAGCCTCTACAATGTCTACACATGAGTAATGAAAAAAGGGCATGATAATAAAATTGGCACTAAGTCAACCCATTCCTCTGCAAACTGCAAAAAGTCAACCCTGTGTGACGCATCTCTATTTGCTGGAAAAATCCTGAGGAACTAGGACAAAGATCCTTTAGATACAGCCTGGAAGGGTCTATGTCTGTGCCCCTTTTACTCTCCAGTCTGGGCGCTCGAACACAATGCTTTGCTAGTGACAAGTAGCAAACCTCTCCATACTCTGTTATCACTCAGCATATGGAGTCTTACACCAAGCTACGTTGCACAAAATGCTTCCTGAGCCGCTCCTGAAACTCTCGGAGAGAGGAACTAGTAAATCTGCCAAGCCCTCAGCCTTGCTCCCCAGAACTGTTCCACCTTGCCTTGGCTAGAAGCCTGACCAGTGTAAGTTTATTACCAAGTCCTCCCCTCCTTCAGTGTGGAGAAGACAAACCCAAGCATTTGTAACCTTCTCGGAGATTGTCCAAGCAGTTCAAGCAAAGCATGCTGTTGGGGAAATATTTTAAGTATCAGAGGGGTAGTCGTGTTAGTCTGGATCTGCAAAAGCGACCAGGAGTCCTATGGCACCTTATAGACTAACAGATGTATTGGAGCATAAGCTTTCGTGGGCTGAGACCCACTTCGTCAGATGCATGTTAAGTGGGTCTCAGCCCACGAAAGCTTATGCTCCAATATATCTGTTAGTCTATAAGGTGCCACAGGACTCCTTGTCGCTAAAACATTTTAAGCGATTATAAATGGTAGGCACAACAGGTCAGAGATAGTTACCAAAGAAAATAAAAGGTATGCATAGAGTCTGTATCTTAAACCTTATTGGACTAAGCAGTATTTGAATAAGCAGTTTTCTCTTCTCACTAGTTATTATAATAGTGCTTAATACTCAGGATTCCCCTTTAAACCTGGGAACAGTCTCTTCAGTTCAAGTCTTTGTCTTCCCCGTATTTTTGTTGCATCCAGCCTTGGTGAGGAAGGAGACAGGCTTAAGTATGATGCCACCATCCCTTATTTTATACTTTTAGTCCATGTGCCTGGAAAATATCTAGTCATCTCCTGGTGGGCTTTGCTGAGTCACAGAATTGAGTAACTCCCCCCCCCCCCTTGCACAACTGTCATTGAGTTGTAAACTCCTTGTTCACAACCCCTGTGATGATTGATAGTCATTTAACTGGGAGTGGATGGCCACCTAGCAGTAGACTCTCAAACCAATATATTTTAGTAACAACCATAGAGCAAAACCTGATCACTTTGTACAAACTAATGGTATATGTACTTGGACAGAATAATGGGTTTAGGCCACGGGTGAGGAATCTTAAGCCTGAGGGCCAGATGTAGCCCCCAGCTTGCCTGGATCTTGCCCCAGGGGCTCAGGACTCCCCCCAGCATTGGGGTGCTCGTGCTGGCGCTCCAGCCCCTCTCCAGCTTCTCACTGGCCCATGACTCTAAAAAAGGTTCCCCACCCCTCGTTGGGGCAAATCATGACCTTTCATATGATACCTTACATGAGAAGCTTTGCATGAAATATATCATAATTATATGATGGGTGAACGAGTAGGCTCTTGAAGTATGGAGTGCTGCGGCAATGGGCCTTGATGGCCGGCAAACTTCAGCTGTCTTGGAACTACTGGGAAAAACTAATTCCAGAGCTAAAGACTCTGCCATCCAGGCATATGAGCTCCCCCCTGTTCCATTCAGATCTGTGAAGGACTTCCTACTCAAATTCTGATAAACGCATACGGAGTTTTTCTGTGCAGTAAGAGGAGTAGAAGAATTGTTTTTAATTAGGTCATTCATTAAAGTTGGTATTTTTGAATAAAAGCAGAAAACAAAAAATGCTTAATATAGACACTTTTCTCCAGTACAAACTGAGGCAGCTGGGCTAATTTCCCTCCCACCCCCATAAAATACAATGGTGTGCATGCGCATGCATACACTCCCCTCTTATCTTTCAGAGATGATGTCTCTGTCTTTCTAGCATGACTGTAATATGTAGTGTGTGTGTGAGCTTGAGAAGTAAGGGGGCATCGCAGTCCTTTCAAACACTTAAAAATCAGACAATCAATCTGGGGATCTCCTCGGCTAGAGCATTTCAGCTCTTGGGTTCATAGATGACAGGTCCTCAGTTTATGAAACAGTGTGTGGCCTGTGTCCAGAATAGAACTGGCATGGGGATCTAGCCCAAACAGCAGACTGGCTGGTTCTGCCTGTATCAGCCACTAAGTCCACAATACTGTGTTTTAACTCCATTATTTATCATTCCCTCTCCACTTCCCTGTCCTCTGATTGGCTCACCTTTTGGAGTATGACTGGGTGTGACCTGCCAGTTAGATTGGCTTCAGAAACAGTTACTGAGCATGTCTAGTAACTGTGAATACTCTATTTCTGAGTGGAGTGTAAAATGCTGCAAAATAAAGTGGGTGGGTAATTGTAAGAATAGGTCAGTAACATGCTGTCAAAATCTATTACCACACAACAGTCCACAACTTAACGTTGACTTAGGAATGTCGCTGGTCACACAGAAGCATGTAGCCCTGGAAAGTGATAAAATCTCTGTATTATTAAAGTAAAATACTTTTAAAAAAAATCCCACAGTCGTCACCCAATTTTAAAAATCTTTTAAAGCTTAAGGGAAGCACATAATATTAATCCTCATTGAGATAACTAATTTGTACTTGAAACCCTAAATTTTATATACAGGCAGTCCCCAGGTTACAGGATTCGACTTACATCAGATCCCTACTTACAAACGGGGTGAGGCAACCCTGCACTAGCTGCTTCCCCCCAGCAGACCAGGGAGACGCGGAGCGGCTTTTTTCAGCAGACACCTCAGCTTGAGAATAAAGGACTGAGGGAAGTGAGGTGTGGGAGAATAAAACTGAGCTCTGGAGAAATGTTTGGCTAGAGTTTCCCCTACAATATGTACCAGTTCCGACTTGCATACAAATTCAACTTAAGAACAAACCTACAGTCCCTATCTTGTACGTAACCCGGGGACTGCCTGTACTGTTACATTTTTTGTTTGAAAAGATCTTTCCCTCCTGATTATAGCTGTCTTATTTTGAATAATACCTCTTATATAGGTACATTGTTAGAAATGCTTTTATATTAGGTCCCAACTATAAAAAAAAAATCTATGCCCTTTATCACAGAGCACACGAATTATATCTTTTAAAACTGATTCTGAGTTTAAATTATACTTTAGACAAAAATGTTAATTTGTTTAAATTAGAAATATTTAGATTAATAAAACTGCAGCTGTTACTTTCAATTTTTTTGTTGTTGGTTTTGCTGTTATACTTTCTGCATTCTCAGCTTGGACCATGAAAATTTAATTATACCAGTTTTTTTTATAGTGATTGTTTTACTTCTAGGTCCTTAATGCTGTAATGCTTTTACGTTGCAAACATACAAGGGAGTACTTGTTTGAAACCTGTTTGTAGTAGCATTAAATTAAAGAGAAAACACAGAACACATTTGTTTAATTTCAGGTTTTGGATAAGTATTTTAAACACAAATTTAAAGGTAATCTTGGCTGTGTTTCTCATGAAAGGCAGAGTAGAATCTCACTTCTTAATTTACACATACAAAACGTCCCCTTTCTATATCTCTCTGCAAAGGTTTTAAAACTGTAGACTGTAATCGTTGCTGTATTACTAACACTTCATTATTTTTAGAAACTCTATCAGTGAACACTTGCCAGTGCACTGAAGTATCATAAACAAAACTGAACTATACTTGACGGAAAATGAACACAGCACTTCTGGTGACGCATTAGCTCTATTGTGCTGTTTATTCACATACTAATTTGCAAAATTCAATAATTCATAATGCGGGAACCTAGTCATTACTAGGAATTAGTGAGGTATGTGTTAACTGCAAAGCCTAAATTAGCTTTAGTAGTTTCTTCATGCCTTTTTTTCCCCAGTGTGGCAAAATACACTGCTGGCCGTAAGGCAGTGAAAGAACCTTTTGACTTTGTTTCTAGGCTGAGAACAGACTTCGCTGGGCCCATGGTGGGGGTAGCTCCCGGTCCCTGGAAGGGACAGGGCCTGATGCAGAAGGGATGGGAGCTGGGACTAGCCTTCCCCACGGAGCTCTCCAGAATTGCCATGTGCATGCTCCTCAGAAGCCCCAGGCCCTTTTAAAAATGCCAGGCCTTCGGGGCAGTTGCCCACTTTTCCCCTCTCCTTCCCCGTTGGTGGCCCTGGATTGTCTACAGTCCTAGTTGAGTGACACAACTAGTTTTGCTGCAGCAAGTGGCTGTGTAAACAGTGTGTTCTCCTGCTGACAATGTGAATTCTGTTCATGGTGGGGGAGAGGGAATATTTTGTCAATGTCTGGTTTTTTAGCACCATGGCTGTGTTGCTAAAGCTCTGTAGTGCAGACAAAGCCTTTGACAGCTAGTATCTCAGAAGAGATAATTTGCTTGACAGCTTTTACCCATCTATCCCAGTTACTCTGCTAGATAGGTCCCAAGAGTTTTAGACCAATGCACCAGAACTGCATTCAGGTTATCAGTACTAATATTTATCTACAACATTGGTTGAACACTAAAATTAAAATCAGTCCAAATAGCCTTTTTCCCATTCCTGCAATAAAAGTGATGATGAAACTTAGAAAAATATTTCTTTTAACATTAGTTATTACGTTTGAATTGCAGAATTAATCTTGGAAAGAGAAGCGTGCTGTTTGTGAGGACCCCATATAGTTGCTGCTCTGTACCAGTATCTCCATTACATAATTTCTTTTTCTGTTTCTGTTGTTTCTAGATATTCTTTTGGCTTGTTTTAAGTGTAGGTTATTCATCAGCAGTTTAGCTTTAACAAATAGCAAATCAAAACTGAGAGAGCCAGCGGTGGTTTATAAAATACATTTAAAATATTATAACTAAGTTATATTTGGGGGCTTATGCACTTTTTGAACATGAGCATCAGGACAAACCCCAGTTACTGAGCTTGAGTACTGGAGTAAATTGGCTATTCAGGCAGAAGGATTCAATCCCTGAAATCAGAGGCTTCATAGTATCTAGCTGTACAATAGTTTTTGGTGTATATGAAATGTAAAAAAGTGGTGGCAATGCAGTGCTGATAGGTAACTTTACAAGATCGACCATAAAGACCATTCTAAAAATTAACCTTTGTTTAGCAAAATTGTTACATTGTACATCATATCATATTTGTCATTATAATTAGTCTGGCATTAGCTAACCAAATTAAATATGACTTTGTAGACTGGGGCATTTGTAGCCACTGTGGTCATGGATAAACCCAGCTGGAACCATGGATTTAATCATGATGAGCTGACATAATAGTAAAGATGATTTTTTTTTCTGCAGTGACTGATTAGTCTTGCTTAATATCCTGTTAACACACAGCTCCTCAAAGTCATGTCCTAACACAACCTAATTTTCTACTGAAGACAAGACTTATCAGGGTAATGCGTTGAGCTTTACATTTAATGCGGAAGAGAGAATTTTATTAAAACAATGCTACTTTGGTGCAACATGACAATACTGATGCTCTCCAGAGCAACCTTAACTTGTGACGATTTGCCTGATGGGTGTTTTAGCTGACAACCTTCATATTTCATTATGCTAATTGTGGTTATTTAATTTACTAGTATTAAAAAAAAGGGGGGGGGATGTAAGAGACAGACGTGGGGGGAGGTTTTTAAGCAATTAACTATGGAGTAAATACTATGAAGTCCATCTGGATGCACTTAATTAACTAACCAAGCAAGCACAATGCATCTGTGCTTAACTGTGCACCTGGAGATTTAAGAAAAATTCTTTCTGTACTCAGACACTGTTTTAAATTGTACCTTTTTTAAAACAAAGCCCATTATTTTTCAAACTGAGCAATCTCACTAGTCCATAATTGTTTGTCACATTAAAAACATAGTTTTCTATATACTAGCTTTAAAATGGGAGGGGAGAGGAAGTGTGGGAAGAAAAAATTAGAAAATTTCAGCCTAAATGGTTGATATTTCATAAAGCTAAGAGGAAGGCAGCTGCAATGCAGTTACTTGTAATTGTTGAGTATGCTACAAGGAATCTTCTGTAATAAACTAATAAAAATCTTATGCAGGAGTAACCCCTGGGTTCTCTTCCTGAGAAATCAAGCTCTATGTGCTTGCACTTGGCAGGAATTGTTTAACCATTGCCAAATTATATGTGCACCCTTCAATGTACACTTCTTTCAAAAAAAAAAAAAGTTGACTTCTTTTGCTGGCTTCATCCAAAAGCAGACATTTCAGAAAATTTGGCTTCAGCTCTGAGCGGGGGTAGGAGTGGGAAGGTTCAGGTTACACATCCCCACACAGGGACAAAGCCCCTTGGCTGCCCCTCTTGCTCCCATAGTGGCAGAGCTCGAGCAGGCTCAGCCTTTGGTCTCCCCTCCTGGGGTTGTGTAGTATTTTTTTGTTCTTAAAAGGGGTTGTGGTGTGAAATGAAGTTTGAGAAATGCTGTGTTCAGAGTGTATTTCATATCTATTTTGGCCAGCACTTGATGCCACCATTTCAGCCAGTCATGTGCTGCTCTGTCACCATTCAGTCTAGAAGTGTGCAACAGAACAAAGGAATCTCTCAAACAAGAGAGCAGTTGTATTGGGTAGAAATATTAATCAACAAAGGTTTAAGCCGTGCTGCTGAAAATTAGCCAGAACGCTTAAAACTTTTCTTCCCCCAGCTGCTGAGCTGTCTGCTTCTTCTGGTATGTTTTTTGTCCTGACGACCATGCTGTAGCATTGGTGAACTTGCCAGGTGACATCAATCGGAATGCTTGTGTCAGATGCCAGCCAAACAGATGTGGGAAGAGTAGGAGGAAAAGGAATCCAATGTCCTCAATTTGCAATGCTAGCTCCATTCTCCATGGAGCTGGTGTGTAGGGTTTTTGTTTTTTGTTTGGTTGGTTTTAGTTCTTATTTTGGTTTTTGTTTTAAACGGTTCCTTTCAGTAACACATTTTAGCCTTGTGCTGGCATTTCAGTGAATTTTTGATAGAAAACAGCTCCATATTAGGTATTGATATGATTAGGTAGTGGTTTGTTGAATTTTACTAGGCTTGCTGCAAGTAATTTGTCAGAAGAGCTGGAGAATTCTGGAGTTTCTAGCCTCCCTTTAATCTTGCAAGCAGCTTTTGCATATAAATACATCAACGTAATAAGCAGGATTTCCTCTAGGTTGCAAAACTATATATATTTGTATTGTTGTTACAACATCCTATCTTCCCAGTTGTTGTATATGCACACATTCAAGTGTGGTATTCATATGGTCTCTGCTCTAAAGAGTTTATAGTCTCGTATTTTGTACATCACCTACCACAATGGAACTGCACTTATTATGGGGACTGTAAGTGCTACTATAACATACAAAGATTCTTTTGCTGATAATATATTATTGCTTAAATGCTACCCATGACTGTAAATTACATGTATAGTGTCCCATCATAAATATCAGTTTGCAAGTATTTTTTCCATTTATTGACTTACTATAAATTTGTTTAAAAAGTTTCAGAGGGACAGCCATGTTAGTTTGTAACTTTAAAAAACAAGTATCCTAGGGCACCTTAGAGTCTGACAAATATATATATTGTATCCTGAGCTTTCCTTGGCAAACCCCACTTCCTCAGATGAGCTTGAGTGGAGAAAAAAATGTTGACATTATTGAACAAGGCTGTGGAGCATGGAAGGCTCTATATAGAACCACATTTGAATGCATGTGTGAGAATTACTGTAACTTAATGGTTCACAATTACATTCTTATCTGATAATTATTTCATAATTTCTAGTGGGTGGGGCGGGGGAACCTGTGAGGAGATAATTGGTGGAGTTAGTTGAATTGTATTTTCTGTTTCCATTCCTGCCATATCTTTGAAGCCATGGTGAGGCTATAGATTCTTATGATCTGACAAACTTTCCCCAGCACAGCAGGTCAAGTCTCAAGAACAGTGACGTCTAACAAAAGCATAATTCTTCAAAGAATATGAGCTATCAGCCTGTAATCTATCCAAGGCTTGCTTTTCAGTTCACTCTTATTTAGACAATATATAATGCAAGTAGGACAGGAACTTCTGAGCACTTTATTATGAAGGAGAAGGCATATTACAGAACTGGGAAAATGGAAAGGACGACATTTGTGGAAAGTTGATAAGTCGTCATGATTTTCTTATTTAACTGTATTTGTTACCAACAAAGTCATTACTAGTTTTGGTCATCGGAAGTAAATAGGTTAATCTTTATTTTTAAACACATTCTTTGTTGTAGTGATAGAAATAGACATTATTTCTGTTTATATTTTTTTAGAAAAAAATATAATCATGTTAAATTAAAAGCACTGTCTTTCTTTAACTGGTCTATGAATCAGTATTTCACTGACCGCAGCATCATATTTTCATTATATAATTTATTTGCTTTTTTATGCATATTTTTGCTGTACCACATTAAATAAAAACAGCTGTAATACATATTTGCATAATACATGCCCAGAATTAAGAGCTCTGAAAATATTTTGTAACTATCAGCAAAGAACTGTTGATCTTGAGAAAAATATTACTCCAAATGCTTCCAAGGTTTAGCGTCTGGTTTGACGATTTCTGCATAAGTGCCAGTCGGGTAGCTTAGGAAGGCTAGATTCTTGCTAGAATCTATCTTAAATTGTTTTCAGAAAATGTTTTAGAATAAGACTCTGCATTTTTCTTCTGTTCTATCCCATTTCTCTAAAATTGCTTCCTTTGGCCAATTACGTTATTTTTTTCTCTCATTCCTCCCTTTTGCTGAACCTCAGACCACATAGTCTTTAACTACTACATCATGTTCCAAGATAAACATGTTGATGGGTACTAATGTTATACTTGGGGGTAGGTGCTTAATGCGACTTCCCCTACTCATCCTCTACATACAACCTGCTAAGCATTCCCTTATACATCTCTGAGGAGCGTTACCAACTTGGAATGGAGTTCTGAAAATGTTCATGTGACATTTATTTAGAAACCTATATCTAGGTTTTGAAAACATATACAATAAAAAGGTAAGAGACATTCTGACTTGCATTTCAGTGTTCTGAGGGGTATACGAATGCATCTTCAGTCTCTCAGAAATAAGAGAAAAGTGCCCCTTGTCAGTGTAGCTTGACAAAACTCATTATGCTGCAGTGGAATTGTAGCTTGCCTAAGTAAATATTAGTTGTTGTTTGTATGTCCAATTAGCGATGTTAAAATGCATTTATTTGTGTAAACGTGTAGCTTTTGAAATGGTCAGCAGGTACATATTTACACACAGGAAGGAGGAGGCGGGAGCCAGTGCTTGTCTAGCCAGATGGGGGAGTTGGCTTGAAAGCTGGCTCCCTGTGTATAGCAGCTCTCACCTGCCCTCCCTCCCTTGTGCTGCTACCTCTGTATGAGAGTCATCAGCGCAGGGCAAGGGGATGCAGCTTTTAAAACAGCTCCCCGTGACGACTGGCTCTCGCTCCCACCCCCCACGCATGGCTCCTGCCTCCCCCACAGCTGCCTCTAATACAGAGGCAGCGGGGTGGGGAGAAAGGCTGTAAATAACCAATAGGGTTAAACGATAAGCCCAGGCTTATTGATTAACCATGTTCTCCACTACACAGTGACATTCCTAGTACCCATACAGCTGAGGATTTTATGAAGCGGTCTCTAGAGGGCAGATGAACATGTTAGTGGCTTTCAAAAATGATCTCTCATCATTTGACTATGGTGTTTTATGTGGTCAAGTTACAGTGAATTTCAAAACACCAGTGGGATTTCTGATGATTCATCCTGCCTTGAACTGTTTGCAGTGGCATGTGCCCAAGACTGTGATATGTTTAAATGGACTATGAAATAACAGAAATTAGTATAACTTAACAACATGGAAAATGGGGAACATTTTTGTCTCCAGAGTAATATATTATGGGTTTTTTTCTGCATACCAGAGTTATATTTGCTTATATTGCAATACTTATGCAGAAGTCTTTATAGAAGAGTATTACCACTTTGTAATAAAGGTGATAAGGATTAAAAATATGTTCTTCTTCAAAAGAACTTCTGTCATGCCATAGAAACATCTCTGTTACATATCCTTGCTGGAAATACTATTTACCTAGTAGAAAGCCAGTCAAGTAGTATGTACAGTAAATAGAAATTTAAAAAATGATTGGGAAAATAAAGAGAAGATATGACTGTTAACTTAGGGTTTTATAAAACAGGACAGTGATTTATATTTGCATGCATGTGGAGATAATTGCTAAGTCGCTCCCAATTCTTTAAATCATATTTACCACATGACTTAGTCATCTTAAATGGATAACTACATATAGCTTTAAATATATTTATACTTATTACTTAATGATGTAATCCTATTAAATAAAGTATGAATGGCTGTCCTGTTTAAATATACTGACACAGAATTAGTAGATCCAGCAAGAGATGATAATTATAATCCTGATGGAATATGGTGAGCTTTATTTTTTTTCAGGCTTTACCTGCTAGGAAAAGACCACTGTGAACACATAGCGATGGTACATGATTTGCAAGAAAACCTTTTTTTAGGGTTTTGTTGGAAATGTAAATCACCTCTCATACTTATATGCCTTCTGGAAGTGGGGAGCAGAGGTTTTCCTGATTCAGTTTTGCCCTGCTTTTCTTTACTTCCCACAGGTAGTCTTTCTGTCCCAAAGATAACCAATATTCCTTTTCTGCATTCCTCTAAAAGACACTTAGGTTAAAACGATGATGTAAAATAATACTATAAATTCCATAGTAGTTACAAACTATGCCTGCAGTTTTACTACATATTTTTTTCCAAATGGAACTTATTACCTAACCTTTTTTGAACATGGTCTAGTCTAGTGCATAGTCTGTTACTAGTCAGCGTCACTTCAGAATGTCATACACTTGCAGTAGATGGCTGTTTTTCCTTTTCCCATTTTTCAATTTAAAAAAACGAAGCAAAAAAAATATAATTGTAACCTTTGCCCTCCTTTTTCTTCCCCTTCACTCTCCCTATGGTTGTATGCTGTCTTTCCTTGCATCTTTTCTAGCTCCACAGGTTTTTTTAATACTTCTCAAACTTTATGAAATCTAAACAATTAAAATTTTTGGAGGATGTACCTTTTTGAGAATCTTTTTTAAAATTCCCTTTCAAAACAAATGTTTTAAAATGTGATTGACACATTCAGTATTAGACAATGTGTCCAATAGTCAGATATGCCCCATTTATGGAGAAAAATGTCCCTTGATCAAGTACTGTAGATTAGTCACTGGCTTGTTAGGGATAAATTTTGTGGTGTCATCTTTGACTTACAGCGCTGAGTGAAAAGCACATCAGTTTTTGGACATCAGTTTGTAAGGATTGTAGGAAGCATTTTAGCTCTTCGGACTAGTAAACATTGATTAGTATGAAAATGGCATTTTGGAAATCCTTTATGTAAATCTGAATGAACAATATCTTGGTGATGCATTGGCAGAAGAGGAGAAGGAAACAGAGGTGAGTACATTTTTTTTCATGCTACATAACCATATTTTGTCAGTGTTGCGAAAAATTTTGGCAAAAGTTGCTGTTTCTGTGTACAGTATCAGCTCTCTGTCCTTTTATAATTCCTCGAAATATGAGAGCTAGCTAGTTATAAACAGGCATACATTCTGCAGAATTCTGCACATTGCAGAGCTAACACACTTTGATCTCTTTTGCTGCTGCGGTTCTACTCTTAATCTGTTTATTGAAGAAAGTTGCCAATTACTGTACTGAATAATGGGGGTGCTTAATGGAGAAATAAGAGTTGGTAGCCAAATTGAAAACTGGCACACTTGTTGAATATGTTGCATGCGTTCAACATAAGCCTTTGGAGAGAGCAGGTAAAATGTGTTTAACCCACTTTTGTAACCCTCTGTTTCTATCTTCACTTACCGCTAAGTGTTTTCCAAGTCCACTGATTCATTGGTCAGTTTACATACTCTAATTGTTTTCAGATTAATTGTTTCATCTGTCATCTGAGGGGAAATGGGTTCTGCCCACGAAAACTCATGATACTTTCTACATTTTTTTTGTTGGTCTCTAAGGGCACATCTACTTTGCATGACTATTTTCAGGATACTGGAGGTTTCCCGAAATAGCTTCCCTGCATCTGCACGAGCTGCCTATTATTTTGAAATATTTTTCGAAATAACAGGCACGCTGTGTTGCCCTCTAGGTAAACCTCGCTGCATGAGGGTTAAGGGATAGCTCGAAACAGCATGTTGTTTCAAAATTTGGCACTGTGTGGATTAAAGATGTTAACTGGCGGTTAATTGACTAGTCATAGTCGATGGAATTTCTCACTACTCAACTAGTCGATAGGCACTTCCACATTCCTCCTTTGAAATGTACAAGAACCCTTGCTGGCAGGGGCTGTTGTACGTTTCTAAGAAGGAACGCAGAACTCTGAGTGTAGTCTGGGGCCAGTGGGAAGTCCCACTGACTCTGGGCTACATGCAGGTGCCAGCTTTGAAATGCAGAGGACTCCCCAGCAGGGGCTCTAGTGCTTTCAAAGTGGCAGCATGGCATAGAGCCCAGAGTCAAAGGAGGGCTCCCCAGCTGATCCCGGGCTCCAGTGCAGCTATGGAACCTGGGATCAGCTGGGGAGTCCCTGGGCTCCACAGGCAGCACTGAACAGCTGATCCTGGAATCAGCTGTGCGGCGCTGCCCCTTGAAAAAGGCCAAGGAAATGTCACAGGGAGCCTGGGGTCAGCTGGGGAGTTCCCAGCTGACCTCATGCTCCACATGTGCAGCTCCACACAGATGAGCCCAGGCTCAGCTGTGTGGCGGCTGCCCCTTTGAATGCTGGCTCAGGTGTGCGGAGCTGTCCCGGGCTTAACTGTGCGGAACTGCCGCTTTCATGAACCACCTCTTTTTCCCCCCCCTTTGCTGCCTCTACCTGATAGAGGCAGGAAGGTGTGGGGGGGAGGGGGTGGATCGACTAGTTTGCTTATTGGATAATCGACTAGTCTTTAACATCCCTAGTGCAGCTGCGCCAAATTTCAAAATAAGCTATTTTGAAATAGTTTCTAAATAAGATGCACAGTTCGTGTTGTGCAATTTGTGTTGCGTGAAGACGCACCCTAAAGTGCTACGGGACTATTCATATTTTAAGTTTGTTTTCAAACTAGACCTCCCAGCATCAGAGAGGATTATGACAAAAGGAGATATTTTTGGGTGTTGCCGGACTTGCAGGAGTTTTTAATGAACTGCAGTCCAGTTAATAAAAATAATTTTGGGATAGTATTTTATGGTGAGAAAATGTTACCATTTGCTGTGCTTTACAGGTTTTCAATAATATGAGGTGGAATCATTATATCATGTAATGTACTAACGTGGATATTAATGGGAATTTTTAATCATCTTAAGATACAGTGATGTCTAAGAAAACATTGTGATGCATATATCAACTTTATTGTATTTGTGTGATTAAAAAGAATTTATAAACTTCCTAACCCCAGATGAAATTGTTATAATTTTTAAATGTTAAGTTGTGGTCAAGGAAAAGAAGGTGGTCGGGTTTTTTTGTAAAAACTTAAGCTATGGTGAAAAACTGTACACATGGTTTAAGCCTGATACAGATTTTTAATCATGTCAACAGAATTTATAAAAGAAATGATGGCAGATATTTGATTAAAAAAATCTCACATTTAAAACTGATTTCATTTTTAAATGTGCTGATTATCTAAAAAATGAGTCATTTAACTTATGAAATGTAAAAAGACGTATCAGTTTAAAAATAACACTAAGTTTTACTCAAACCTATTGTTGATTTTGATTGATTTTTTTTGACATGGAGTCTTAACTGTATTACTGTTACATTTTTAAATGGAAACATCTAAAAAGTCCGAGTTTAAAACAAAAGTTATTATTTTGAAATAGCGGTTGCTTGTGAAATTAGATGTCAATTGAATACAGACTTAGAAACCTATAATTGCAATTACCTGTAATTGTAAATGGATTTTTAAATCCTGTTATGCTGAAGGCTTAACTGTGAATCTGGAGGTCATGGGAAACCTTAAGAGTTAGAATAACTTCGTATAAGTGAACTATCATTTCAGTATGAATTATCTTCTAAATGGGGTCTGGGAATGTGAGTTTTCAAACAGATTATGAAAGAAAGATGTGTTTATCCACTGAATCCTCATCAAGTTTCAGCCCATAGAAGAGACTCAAGCCAAAATTTGAAATCCACAAAAGGTTTTGGTTTGAAGTGTAAATATTGATGTGCTAGCAGAATTAGGAAATGAACAGATTTTCAATCCTGTTTTTAGAAGGGGAATTTGATTTTAATTAGTCTGTTTTACAGGGAATTTTCTAGGTAGATTATGGTAAAGATTAATCTTGCCCTAGAAGAGGTTTGGATGATCAAGCTAATTTTTTTTTTTCTCCTGCCTCTGTTTAAGGTCTAGATCAGGGGTGGGCACAGGGATCAGATCTGGCCTGGGGTGCATTTGTCTGCCACCTGCCCAGTTGATTAGCAGAGGTGGATATGGGCAGTCAGCAGCATGTTTTCAGCTGCCCCTCCCCCCACCTTGCTCGGTCTTGCAGCCGGGCTGCTTCCAGGATTCTCCTGCTTGCTGTGTATGGGGGGGAAAGGAGAGTCCTGAAGTCCCCTGTGACCATCTCCAGGAGACACACAGTCAGCAGAGCACTTCCAATCTAAAGCATGTGACTCAGAGGAGCGCAGGAGGGATGGGGGGGGGGGGGGGGAGACAGCAGAGCAGACTTCCCTTAGAGACACATGCACGCTTTGTCACTGCCCCACACACACTTCTTCTCTGTGCAGCACACACTCAATATGTGTCAGTCTGTCTCTCACACTCTCTCTCTCTCTCCCTCTGTAACCCCAGCTCCACCCCTTCTGCCCTATGCCTTGCCCCTTCTAGGGGGCCCAGAGCTGGCCTGCAACTACATAAGAAAATTTAAGTACCCTCCCTCTTCTCTCCTCCCCTCCCCCCCGGCAAAAATTATTGCCCACACTGGTCTCGATAATTAGAACCCCGTGCAGCCATCTGTATCTGCAAAAATGAGCAGTGGACATTTGTGGATCAAGATACCCACAGATATCTGCGGATTTGCAGGACTCTATAAATAATCCCTTGTACAAGGAAAATCCAGTGTAAAGAAAAGAAAACAGATTCCTATGGAAGCTTCTGTGGAGCTGCTGTTTTTTGCTCTCTCTTCAATGGAGGGCCAGGTAATATGTTCCTCCAGATATATTAAAGTCTGCGAAGGATCAACACCACCATACAATTCCTTAACCACCATATTGTTTTGATGAGTCATGGTCCCATCTTTTACCCCTTTTTAATTTTTTTCTATCCAGAAAGGAACAGTCAGCGTTACTTTACACCAGTGTGGTGCACATAATCTTTTCAGTCTTCTGGGTTGCTTGAGAACTGCTACAGAGCATGCCCATGTCTCCAACTTGATGCCTTCCATACCACAGATACCTGGCCTATGTGGGCATGTGGAGGGGCTTGTGCACCTCAGGACCTATACTGCTCTGTCTCCCTTCCTAGGTCCGTGCTCTGGCTTCCCCTTTATGCACTGAAGAAAAGAAGACGTGGCCCCTATTCTGTGACAATAAATAGAAAAAGGCAACAAATTAAACTTCATGCCTTTTTAAAAACTGAGTGGATCCCAGAGCTAGTCCACTATGATTTTTCAACCTACTAAAACAAATACAGATGGATATTTAAATGAGTAATGCCAATAATTAGATACGAAAAGGGGCATTTCACCAAGTTAAACAGTTGAGTCCTTGGAGACTCAGAAGGTGAGATGATTTAATATTTAACAAAGTAGATTACTCATTAAAATAACAATCTAAGTCACAAGGATGACAAGAGAGAGAGAAGAAAGAAGAAAGCAGGGACATGGAAAATGCAACTGTGGAGGTCCTAAATATTTAAGTTCTGAGCACCTACAATTTATACAGGAGCCATATGGCAGCTAACTGGGGCAGTTAGGGAGGAACTTGTATCCAGCTTCAAAAACAGACACCTATTACAGCCTTTAGCTTTCAATAGTGTAAGGTGTTCTTACACATGGTTGGGTGGTTCTTCCTGTATCCAGTAGAAGGCAATGGTGCACATGCACATTAGTCAGTTCATTACAATACTCTTATCCCACTTCATTTTTCTGCCACTTATGTGGAGCACCAGAGTTTTTAAAATTGAGCCACCAAAACACTGGCAGCTTTCAGTAAGAGATATTGTGAAAATAGTGCACTACTTTGCTAATGCTTACCGCTGCAGGCAACAGGGCACGAGCTTAAACTTAAAATGACTGAGAATAATGCCCCAAACCCCTTAATTATTTTAGATTATTATGTGTCCTCTTCTGATGTCCTGAAGAGGAAAAATGAAGGAACTGGGTTATTTCTTCTTAGGCAGGTATAATTAGAGCACATCATTGTGAAATCAAATATTTCCAACTTGATCATGCACTTTTATCTTTAGCTTATTTTTGTGAAGTACTCTAGTATAAATAAATTTTTGTCTGAAACAATGACACGCACACACACACTTTTCTCTGTTAAATTTAGTTGATTCTTTATCAGTTTTGGTACAGATTCAATGTAGTCAATTTCAAGGTCATTCTTCAGCTTCTTCCAGTTTTAAAATCCTCGGGGCTGGTGCCTCGTGCTCACTATGCTTGCCTACTCCACTGTCTCTGGGGGTAGGCAGGCCTGACTCTCCCCCCCAGCTGCCAGGGAGGTCTGGGGCAGTGTCAGCTATGGCCTCTCACCCCCCATGGCCATCGGGGCGGGAGGGAAGGGCCGGGGCTGTGCCAAGTGGGGGAGTTTCCATGCAGGCAGCGCTGAAGGAGCCTGGCTCACCCTGTGCACTGTGGGACTGGGCTGGGAGTCCCATTCATAGGAGGAGGCAGAGGGCCAACCCACCCACCACTTCCCCAACCAATGACTTGCAGTTGAGGGCACGCAGGGGGACACAGAACCTCTGAGGACTCTGAGCTGATGGAGGCTGCAATGCATCTGTACCCAGGGCCTGATCCCACAATGCCACACTAGCTCACTGAATGAGAATCAGAGGCCCCACCTCCTTCTATTCTTCTCAAGCGGCTTCCGGTTGCAACCCTTGCAGAGGGAGGCTGCAAAGGAGTAAGGTGCCCTGCTTCCCGGCTGCCTGCTCCCCAGCCCAGCCCAGCCCCACCGACTGTTCAGCAGTAGCCTGACCCGCTGTGGAATGGACAGTGCCCCCTGCTCCGCATAGCCCCACTTCTCCACAGTGCCTGTGGGAGACCACATGGCTTACAGCTCCACGGAGCATGGGAAGATGGAGGGAGGGGTTGCGGGGCCGCAGAGTGACTTGGGATGTTATGTGATTTGATTGTTGTTGTGCTGCAAAGTAAGAATTGTTTAGTGTCTATGAGAAATTGCTGGTGGCAAAGAATAGCTGGTGTATTAGAAAGGCACCGGACTCTCTTACTCAGTTAACGTTCAAACAGATCTTCCATTGTAATTCTGATTTTTGATGCTGCTCCCTAACTTTTCAAAGCCAACGGCAGTTCCCCTTGAAGTTTCACAGCTATGATTTATGCCAGGGTAAAAAGTTCCAGGGAAAGCAAGGACAAGCAATTGTGTTTCAAGGTTATGAGGATCTTATGCTGAAATATTCACACCTGAACATATTCTTTGTGCTGTTATAGCCCAGCTCTAGTCCCTTCAGTTTGTTTGCATGTTCTCCCTGGCAAGGACTGGTGCCTTTAATTAACTTTGGGGAATATGTTTTTAGTTTAGTTAGTTCTAAATATGTTAAGAGAACTGTAACATATTAAACATCAGTTACTGGCTTCTACGTGACTTGGAATGGTGTATCTGTCTGTGTTGGGTTTTTCAAACAAAGTATCATTGTTTTGTGCTACTTTGAAAGTATACATCCATCCAGGTTCTATGGGTATCAGACTGGGTAAGGCCCATAAGACTTTTTGCAGGGTCCTGCTTCTTCCAAGACCAGACGAACGAAACATGATGACTGGGAGAATGTTGTTTTTCCTCTACCAGCACCTTCCATTTGTCTACGTGTTCTGGAGAACAGAAACTCCTGGACTTAATCCCAGGTTCTTATATAAGACTCATCTAGCTTGGTCCCCTTTCAGGTGCAAGGTTAAGCTAATGGAGGATAAAATATGGTGATAATTTTTTGCTGTATTTACTTTGTGGGTGGTCAATGAATTGGCATGTCAGCTGCAGTATAGTTTTTGAATCTAGTAACTAGCATCCACAAAATGTTTGTCATAATGAATTCCTGCATTAAGTAAAATAAAAATCCTATGGAAGTGGAAAAATAAGACAACCTACACTTAAAATTTATTTAAAATTCATTGGAAATAAATTGATCTGTGATATATTTTCAATGTACTTCAGGTATTACAGATTTGTGTGCATGTAGGTTTGTATGTATGCCTATACACAAATGTTACAAAGTAATAATACCATACATAATGGATACTCTTGGGTAAGAAACAAGGCAGAATGCGTGGCCCAGTGAGCAGTAATCAGCACTATTGCAATGTTTCTCTTCTTGCTTAAATAGTGTATTTGTTTGGTCACTTAAGCTTGAAGATATCTGAGATGCTGACCAGTCTTTTTGGAGATGGAATCCTTTTTTCCAGTCTGCCCCTAGGCTTGGAACTGTCTGATTTTTTTTCTTTGCACTGTGACTCACTGCCCTCTTCAAAATATCTTCAGGACTTTTCACAAGCTGTCCTCTATTAACTGCTGCTCCTTTGCTATTTACGCATAAGAATATGTAATATACTAGAGAGCTGTGCCCCCTGCTGGCTACACACGCCAACCCCCCTCTGTCTGGCTGCTTTCGTTTTTCAGAGAGCCTGTTGATGCTCGTGACATCTGACATCATGGACATCCAGTAGCTTAGGCAAGGGAAGGCTTTGCCTTCCCAAACTGCTAGGCATGGCTCTGCCCCCAGAATGTGTACTGTAGTCCTTCTGGGGGGCAGAGTGTTGCTGCCTCCAACACCAGTCCTCTGTGGTGCTCCGAGGGCCAGGGAGGCTGGCCCTCCTCTCTCCATGGTGCTCTGGGGGCTAGGGAAGTTAGAGCTGTGATTTCCCTCTTGTCTCTTTCCTTCCTCATGGCGGGGGAGGCGAACATGCTCTGTGCACTGCTTCCTCTCCTCCCTGTGGGGGGTGGGGTTTCAGCTTAAGGGATGGGGTTGGGGGCCTGCCTCTGTCAGCCCCAGTGGCAACAACCACCTATGAATGATGACATTCTGCCACCCAGTAGGAACAGTCTGTCGTCCAGCAGGAAAACCTTTTTTTATATAGAGAGAAAGATAAGTGACAAAGTAAATGAGATGCATCACAACAAAAGATAAGAACATGTGGCAAAACATAGGTGGAAAAATACATAAGCTCTTCCAGAGCAATATTCTGTGCAATAGTTTACTGTGTTACTTTTCACAACCACACCATGGTATATAGTAAATTAAAGTGGTCTGATTTATGGCTTCCATCCTGCAAACTACTGCCATGATCCTTCATGAAGGTGGAGCACTGTTGCACAGAGCAGTTAATAGGAATGTGGATCTTATGCCCCAAACTTGCAAACACTTATAGTATGTGCTTAATCGATCTGTCGCCAGTAGCAGCATTTAAAGTAATGGGGTATTCATATTAAAAATATTCATGTGCATAGGCTCAGAGCTTATTTTGTAAGCTACTTTTGGCAGGAACCTCACATTTTACTTACCTGGGAAGTGTCATGCATAGCCATAGCAAAATGCAGGACAATGTAGCACTTTAAAGACTAACAAGATGGTTTATTAGATGATGAGCTTTCGTGGGCCAGACCCACTTCCTCAGATCAAATAGTGGAAGAAAATAGTCACAACATTTTCTTCCACTATTTGATCTGAGGAAGTGGGTCTGGCCCACAAAATGTCATCATCTAATAAACCATCTTGTTAGTCTTTAAAGTGCTACATTGTCCTGCATTTTGCTTCAGCTACCCCAGACTAACACGGCTACATTTCTATCACTATGCATAGCCATGTATTTGACTTTCTAATGTACAATGTCATTTTCTCTGTGTCTCCTTTATTCCATTTGTTTGTTTATATCTATATATATAAAATAAATGTATAGCTTCCTTCACTTCCCCCTCTAAACCTGGTTCAATTTTTAACCAGTATACCACCTTTCTTGATTTTACACTTTTGAGGCAGCTAGTAAGGTGTTCTTAAGATTCCCAATTATTCACGTTTTTCTGATTGAGTTCTTCCTTTCATTTGATATCGCTCATAATTTTCAGTTTTGTGCAATTGGTCCAATTAAAGTATTGTGTGTGTAGATATAATTGAGCGCTCTCTCTCTCTCTCTCTCTCTGTGTGTGTGTGTGTGTGTGTGTGTGTGTGTGTGTGTGTGTGTGTGTGTATAATTGGGCTCTGTGATATAATTGGTCTGGACTTTATTCTGCTTGCACCATATAAATGTGCAAGTCATGATCACTGGTAACTAAGCTACTATTAATTATTAGTTCAGTGATCAGTTCTTCTTGATATTTTAGGAAAAGATATAATGTGGAATTCTCAATATAAGCTGAAACAACTTTTTTTTAGAAATTCCAAGGGATATTTCAGTACTGGCAGAGAGAAGCTTCCTCCATATATCACTACAATGAAAGTCCTCCGTGACCACACAGGATGTTTTTTTTTCCTTCCTGCACAATTCAGATAGTAAATAAGAAGCTACTCACCCTGTTCCCTAGGGTGATGTCTCAAGTCGTAGCTCTCAGACAGCAGCACACCATCCTGCTGTCCATCTATCGCTTGCAGAATATTCTTTCAGGTTTTTCAAGGATTTAATCTCCAACATGGATCGTCTTTAATTCTTGACCTGTTGGAAAACTCTTGATAGGGAAGATTGATAATCTTACAGGTTAGGTAGATTTTTTTGACCTCTCTTCTAAGCAGCTCGTTCTAGTCAGTTCACCATCTCTTGTCCAGAAGAGCTGATGAAACTGCTGCTTTTAGGCTACTGATTGTGACTCCCTCCTTCCTCTCCTCCTCCTATTGGCTGCTCATTGTTTTTCCCTCAGTTTCCTTCAGGTCTGTGCAACATTAGAAACACAACAAGATTCAGATTCTGTTTGGGGAATCTGATTCTCCAATAGGTGAATACTGATTTGTGTGAGGTGTCTATATGTAACCTTTTGTAACACTGACCTATATTATGTGACTAAGGCCAGGAAACAGACTAGCTTATTTGGAGCATTTGTGTGTCTCATAACTTTATGACAAAAGAGATCTCAATAGGAAGCAGTTTCATTCATGGTCATGGAATAAATCTTGCCTTGTCCTTTTCCTGGCATTGTCTGGAGTTTTTGTGTGTTACTCGTGTTTCAATAATGTATCAACATTTGGCATGGTACTGAAAGTTTCTGAATACATTTAAATAGCGAGCTGTCATCTTAGAGAACTGATTTGTATGTTAAATATAAGCTGTGTGTTTCATGGGTTGTAACATGCAGGGTCCTACACAGTAGCCTTTTTTTTTTACTCAGCTGCCACTATTTTGCGGTACTGTTCCCTAGTCATTATATCTTTAACATGATGTCATTTGTTTCTAGCTTAATCCATGAAGGCCCTCTGTCTGGATGTTAGACATTTCTGACTTATGGTAGAGTATTACTCTTGATCAAGGCATGCACAAGTGTGCATTATGTCCTGGGAGTCAGTTCTGCAGGGTCTGATAATTAACTGCTCTTAATGGATGGAAACAATGCTGAGGGATTATGGTAATGTAGACTTTTCATATAATAGATTCTAGCTGAGTGAGAACTCATTCCAGTGGTATTCTATGGAAAAAATCTCTCCTTCTATGGAAAAGATCTCTGTTAGTCCCATGTAGTGCTCCCTGAAAAGATTAAGAAGCATGCAGAGTCCTAAAGGGGTACATTTGTTACTCCAAACAATCTTCAGAGGGGAGGAGATGGATCAGTGAACCTTATTCCCCAACATCCGAGTGCCATTCAAGAGACCGTTCCTAATGTGGTTCACCATGCCAGCACCATTCCCCAGCTCATATCTGTCTGCAGCATGCCTGTGAAGAGTGCAAGGGTTGGTGGCCCAGCTCCATCTAGCGGCACCACGCTTTGTCTGATCGGCAGTGGTCCTGAGCCAGTCACGAGACAGCTGGCCACCATCGCTCATACCATAAATCCCAGCATTGACGGTGATCACCAGAGGACCATTCCTGTCACTCTTCCACTTCCCGTCTGTCCATGTCATGACCCAGACAGAAGAAGTGCATCCATGTACCCATGCTGGCCCATTCTTGGTGTCCCAGTACCATGCACTCTGTCAGCCTGGCCTCTGACCAAGCCTTGGGCCTCTGTAAGCTAACAACAGTCTCTTTGATTACATGATCACATACTTTTTTTCCACAAAGCCATATGGAACACATGATGGATGATGCTCAAAAATTTTGCCTCAGGGCTGCTACACCATCAACTAGTACCTTAGCTGCTCAGATGGCCCTAGGGTCAGCCAAACCAGCCACTGCAGCTGTGGAAGACATGGATGTCCTGCAAAGTCATGAAATCTGTGACCTCCCTGAAAGACTTGCAGTCATAGCTATACAACTTATTATATATTCTTCCATTTTCTTACCTTATTTATTGCAGTTTCCAAGTTCTGCAGCAGATACGAGGCAGAGGTCTTCTAGCTTCCCTCACTACTCCTTGTGAATCAACATTCAGAGCAAGTCTCTCTGTGCAATGAATTAGGCAGTGTCAATTGCACTCTCCATCCCTTGCCGTCTTGCCTTCTTGTCTAATCTGTCTCTCTGTGTGTGTCTCTCAATCAGTGCTCCTCAGAATCCTTATTCAGTCTCTCTCCTACCCTCTCTCCCCCCCTCCCCCTTCCCCGGTTCTTTATAACAGTCTTCTTGCCTGGCCTGTCACTCTTTTCACCCACCCCAACTCACAGTCCTAATTTCCCTTCTCCCCCCTCCCCCCCACTCCTTCCTTCAGACTCTTTTTACACACACTCATTCAGGAGCTAGCTTTTTTTTTTCCCCCATTAAAAAAAGAAAAAGAAAACCTCTGTGGCACCTTAAAGACTAACATTTATTTGGGCATAAGCTTTCGTGTGTCAAAACCACTTTGTCAGATGCATGGAGTGTCCATTTAACATTTCAACATGAGTTGTCTATTTGGAATACATTGTATTCTATCCCTTGCTGTCCTTTTAACTCGTTGCCAAAAGAGTTAAATAATCCTATGGCCAGGTTTGCTGTTTACAAATGAGAAGGGTAAGTGTTTCAAATATTCAATGCTAAAAATATCTTTCTGCAAACTCATATCTCATGCAAGTATTGCAGTCTGATTGTGAAATCTAGAGCGAGGTAGAGTAAAGTATCATGGTATGTGAAGAGACCAAAAACTGATAAGGTGTTTGTGACTGGCTATTAAAATCCTTCTCTATGAAAATAGCATGAAAATAGCATGGAAAACATTTTCCAGCACAGTTGCTATTCAGGTGTGAAACCAGTTAGTGAAAACTGAAATAACCACCATATTGTATTAGTGGTGTTTTCAAGAGGAAGAGAGACCCTAGAGGGCCTGGGGACAAATTTGCATCGACTATTTGATTAGTTGATGAGGACAGCTCTACCGTTGAAATGTAGCAAGAACCCTGCCAGCATTTCAAAGGCAGAAGTACCGGGGGTGGGGGGGGGGGAGGAGATCTGCTCAAGGCCCCTGTTCCCGCGGGGCTCTTACTACATTTCAAAGGTGGAAGCACTGCCAGTTCCCCATTACCCCCCTGCCTCCCATGGAGATATTGCAGGGAGGAACTGGGTTTTAAGCTGGCTCCCCCCTAACAGCAGCTCCTGCTCCCACCCTTGTTGTGTCTCTCTGATAGAGGCAGCAAGTGGGGAGCGATTAGTCGATTCAGCTATTGGATAAGCATATGCCTCCCAGATAATCAACTAGTCACTTACATCCCTAGTATAAACCTTAGAAAAGTGGCATTCATTTGGCAGCTGACGTAATTCTTCTAAAGCCCCACAAATGACAGAATGTTTTAGTGCAATTTAGTTACCAGGAATATAAAAAAAAAAATCGGAAATTGGTCTGTGAGAATGGAACTGCAATAATCCTATCATTAAGTAACAGATGGGTTTAATAAAACTATCATCTGGTTTTCATTCATGCAAGCTAAAGAAGGGACTTGCTGGGTTACAGATCTATGATAAATGTAATCACCAAATAGCTTTCTACATTTTAAATATATTTTAAAATGCACAAAAGTTAAAGGCCCATTACGTCTAAAGTAAAAAATCAGACTATCTAGTTATTGTTTTAAAAGAACTGTGAATGTTTATAAATATGTGAATCTTTCTCTCTTAATTTGTCATCTGAAAAGTATAGGGAGCTAAAGTTCTTTCTTCTCCCTGCCATCTTTCTGAGGTGAAGGAGGGTGGGAGTAGCTTACGCTTCATAAGCCAAACCAACCAAATTTAAGGTCTTATAGTTATATTTTTGTTATATTTTTAAATGCATCAAGTTGGTAGTCCCAAAATAAGGGATTTTTTTAAAATGTCATATCTGGTCATACAATTGCTGGCATAGTTTATCCCATTTGTTAACTTCCTAGAATAATTGTTTATAAAAGAAATGTTGGCTCCCTTTTAAAGTAACAAAGCCAGCGCTTTGCTGTAATTAGGATTTGAGACCATCAGCATGTTTGCTCAAGGGGCGTGAATGATAACTCTGTTTTAGAATAAGGTGAAGTAATGATTGCTTGTACAGTTACTGTCAGATAGCAAGTATCTATGCCTTTGATTTGCCTGGTTCTTCCAGCTAAGCATATGCAGCTTTATTAAGTTAATTTAATGAGGAATTAGTGCTATATAAGTGAGAAATTTATTACAGTTCCGGGAAGTTTCCTGAGTGGCTTGTGTGATGTTATTTGTGTGTTCATCTCATGTGTAATGCATTTTTACCCAGCTATGGCATTCACATGGTTTTAGTCACTTGCCTTTATCTTCATGGTTTAGAACCTGGGGTATTTTCTATGTGCCCCAAAGCACATTTCATGGCTGTCTTAAGGATGTAGTAGCCTGTTCTATCATTACTCCTGGAGACATGGGTGGTCAATAATTTTTGGTGGGGGAACCACTCCAAGATTTTGAAAAGTGGCCAAGGGCCACTTTTTCTGTGTGTGTGGGGGAGGAGCGGAAGTGTGGGACCCAGGATAGAGTTGGGTGCAGAAGGGCACACAGTGTATGGGACTGCGGTGCAGGAGACAGTGTGAGGTTTGAGAGGGAGTTTAAGTGAAGGAGGGGGTTGTGACCTGGGTCAGGGCATTGGGGTGTAGAGTCAGGGAGGGAGTGTGGATGCAGGAGAGGATTTTGGCTTGGGGAGGGATGTAGGAGGGAATACAGGGTCTGGGAGGGAGTTGTGACCTGGGGCAGGGGGGCACAGAGATTTTGGATGGTGACTTCTGGGAGGGATTTGGGTTGCTGGAGGGGCAGGGGTGCCAAAGTCAGGCTGTGGCTAGGAGGGGCTTTCGTAAGCCCTGCAACACCCCCAAGGCAGGCTGAGCTCATTGCCTGCTGCAGCCTCAGATCACTTACACTACAGGCTGCTCCCTCCATGTGGCTCTCAGGCACTGAGGATTGGGCTGGGGGTGGGGAGATCACCCAAAGACCCCCCCCCAGTTAAGTTAATTGCCTAAAGAGTTAATTGTCCCCACCTGTCCCACTTTTTAAATGGTTATTGGTTAAACAATAGATTTAACCAGTTAACTAATGAAATAGGATTTTACATCCTTAGTACCATCTATGGTGTTGAAGTGAAATCTCTTAAGGTACATGGACCTTTAAATTTGTAACCTGCTACCTGTGCTGTGTATTTTCAGAAATGAACAGTCTGTCTCTTACTTTAAAAAAATGGTTACAGAGTCAATAAAACTTGCATCATTCCGACTTTAAGTATGTTGATAGGTTTTTACTGTGTGCTGAACTGTCACAATGTGGGTTGTTACTCTAAGACACAATCCAGTTAACTACTTTTGGGTGTGAAACAACAGAGACGATCAGAAGTTACAGTGCAACACTTGACATCATTGACATTCAATCTTATTTTGTACTAACTTTATAAAATGACCTTTCATGTTAGTACAGAGGAAAACTGATACTATGTAAACGTTATGGAAATATGTAACTTGTCCCCTTGATTCTAACTGTAGTTTAAAGCACCTTGATGGTGTTTGTTGTAAAACTGGGTTATTTTAATGTTGTATACTGATTGTCTTGGCATTTAATTGTCAAAGCAATCAATCTAAACAATGTGTTAGTAACTATGGCATTCCACTCTCACTGACTACTTTGAACTGAAAGTCACTTTTATGTTCATAAAGCAACTGTACTGTATTTTTGTAGAAGCAGCTCAGTAAAAATAAGATGTTTTAAAAAATGACTTTCTTGTACTGAATGGAGAAACAGAACCTACATTTCATCTTCATTAATTCAACAAACAATGTTACAGACTATGCCTGTTTTTTTCCCTTCTGTTGGCCCTAATGACTCTAATCATAGACCAGCAAACTCTGCCATCCCCCTTGTGTAGTACATAATAAAAAGACAAGCCCTGCTCCAAGGAGCTGACTCTTTAAATTGAAGACATGACAACAGATGGATATAACAGACAGGATAAGCACAGGATAAGAATGAGATTATTCTCATTCTCATGATAGGCAGTGATCTAAGCATGCCAGGTATCTAAGCGTTGTAAGAAGTTTTTTTTCTTTTTTATGTTACATGGCAGATTTCTTATGGAGGGATTAGAGAAAGAACAGGAAGACAGCTTTGTAAATTTTGTACAAGGAGAGTTACTTAACTTGGTTTCTTTGTTTTGAGTATGAACAAAAATCAGTGAAAGCATGTGAAGTTTCCCCTTGTGGAGAGAATATAAAATGTTAATGACATGTGAAGTATGTGCTTAGAACAAACCATTTATTTTAAGGGCATTTGGATGTCCTTACCTGTAACCCTTCTAAAATATGTCTGAAATAACCTGTGTATTTGTCACTTCTTGGACTTGCCTGGCATTTTACTTTAATGCAGTATTGATTTTATACTATTACTATTTTGTGTGCTCTGCATCCTTAATTTAGATAACTTTAGCCAATGGAACTAATAAGCATTAAGATGTCTTGGATTCTCTGAAGTTATAAAATTAGACTATTGTTATAAATCTTGGTGTGCCAACTGTGTGAGAGAGAGAGCATTTCAAATATACTTAAGTAAATCAGTACAATATTAATTAAGGTCATATGGATTTATATGCCTTGCTTTAAACACTGTGGATGTTTTATCTTTCGTTAAGTGTACAGACCTCTACCACTGCAAATAATTTAGTAAATAATAGCAGTAGTAAGCTACCTTGCCAAATTACCTCCTGCTCCAAAATATGCAGGTGTTAATTTTAAAGAAACTATTCTATTTTTTTATTACATGGAAAACAAGACATTGTTCCCTAATTGTATTCTTGAAAAGGGATGAACTATTTTAGCTGAAATTTTCTAAAACTTGACCCTTAGGCAGACCATCTGGCGTGCAAAATTTTCAGCCTGAACAGTTAAAGCTAGGCAAGTTTACAAGCAACCTTAACTATTAGGAGCTTACTGGGACCACCTCCAACAAGCATAATGCATAGACACACACTTATTCTGCTACGTGCCCCCTTTTTCCATTTGATTATTGTATATTCACAAAAGACTTACTATCCCAGAGTGATGGCCAGACTATGGACAGTGATAAAAGAAGATATTAAATACCCTATATTCTTCTGACAAAATCTTCAATATGTTGTCTTAAGTTTTTTGTGATGCAGCAGGGGAGGGGCAGTTGGACTTGAAGTTTTTAATTTAGTTAACTATCAGTATGTAACATTGGTTTGTACACATTGTTTTCCAGATTTTTAGATAATACCATAATAGCTTTCATTTTCTTCTATGTATTTTATTTCCATTTCAAGATATTGTATCAACTTATTTGCTTAACTTTGCTTTACAAGATGTAATTACATCAAATCTTAATGGTTTAATGAAAAACTAAGGTGACTGACAAACACCAAATTACAACATTTTATCAGGGAAGGATTCATTTAGTTTTAGTTAAAGTCCAGGAATGAGTCCTACAATGTTTTAAGAATTCCAAAATATAGTGACATCTCCCCCCTCCTTTCCTCTCCCCCCCCCCCCCCCCATCACCATACAGTCAATATGTAATCCAAGTTGGTTTGTGTAGCCAGAGGGAAGACCATTTTTTTAACACCCTTCACCTTCTAAAAATTTCCCAGCACCTTTAGCAATCCAGGCACTCCTTGAACAAGATCAGTTGCAGTAACAGGCTGCACTGCTCTATTTCAAGAAGTGAGAAAAGTTATTTCAAGACAAGGTATTGGAGTGCTATTAGGAGAGCCAGAAATGATTCAAATGTACCTACTAGAAGAGCACTCTGTTGCATGGAATTTCACCAATCCTACTGGTAGCACATCTACACATTCCACAGTGAAATGGAGACAAGACATCAACATTTCTCCTTAATTTGATAGCAAGAAAAAAGCAAACATAGCAAATATATTCTTAAAATTAGCTGAATAAAAATTCACCTTTACTTTGATCACCTTGTTAATGTGCACGTTCAGACTTTCATTTTAATTTTTCCTCCTAATTATCCTTTGCTTACTCCAAGCTGTAGCAAATGTGCTAAGGATGGCATAGCTTTATTCCATGCAAGGAATTTGCTTTGAGTTCTGGCTTTTTTCTCTAGATATAAACCAGGTTTTCAGATGAGCTTTTAAGAGCATGTACCAAATTCATGGTCTTGGCTCAATTTCATGCTCATAGGATTTTGAAAATAATTAATTATTTCAGCTATTTAAATGTGAAATTTCAGTATTGTCATTGTAGGGGTCCCAACCCAAAAAGGAGTTGGGGGGAGTCACAAAGTTTTTATTAGAGGGGGCTGTGATACTGCTACCCTTACTTATGCTCTTTTGCTGGCAGTGGTACTACCATTAGAGCTGGGAGCGTGGCCAACAGCCATCACCCTGGTCACCCAGCTGTAAAGGCAGTACAGAAGTAAAGGCAGCAATACCATGACCCCTCCTAAAATAACTTTGAAGCAGCTCCCTTTTGGGCCCCCATTTGAGAGAGACAGGTTTCCACTGTGAAATCCATATTGTATAAAATAAGACCAGATTTCACAGGAGACCAAATTGCATAGTCTGTGCTGTGTTTTTCATGGCCATGAGTTTGGTAGGGCCCTAAACATGTGGCTTTGCAGTGTACTGTATCTTCATGGAATCTGTATATCCTCACCTTCTGAACTCTCACTTGAAAGTTTGAATGAAGTGCACTCACTCATGTAAAACTAAATTTTAAAGAGTTAATGGTTAAATCTCTGATTACTAAGGATGCTTCACTGACTGCGAAGGCCTTACGTCCTTGAACTGCTACAATCCTTAACTGTCTTCTAAATGTGATCTTTGGGACACCACAGATAAAACATGGGTGAACTCCGCTACATAACAAAATTGTTGATCTAAATTGAAAGTTCTATATATTAATGTTCTTCCTCTAATAACTTACTGCGTGAAACTGATCTGTGCTAGTAAACTCCAGTATTAACATTACTGAATTGTAGTTCACATCTCAGTGCTTACTGCTCCTCTAGTGCATGCCAAAAATGAGATTGTGTGTTTTTCAAACAACTTTTTCAAATATCTGATTGCCATAGAAATTGGAGATGGGAAACGATCTATTAGCATAACTGCTTTATTCCCCCAAGTGGAAGAGCGTGCCAACTTCTGCTAAAAAGAAAACCCGTTTGCGTAAAATGAATGATAAAACTCCAAAGAAACTTTAATAAAACTGTTTAATTTTATTATTTTACAATATGCAACAGAACACATACAACTGTCATTCAAAAGGGAAGTAAATTAAAATGAAAATACTCAACCTTTTTATGACACACATGAGTAATTCCCTAGCTTTCTAACACTGGCTTCTCTTGGTAAAAAACCCTTCCATTGGAATGAGTGTTTTGTTGAAGTCCCTTGAAAGGACATACATACATTTTAAAAACCATGCAGATTGTTCATTTGCTTTCTATGTTTTTTAAAAAATCAGGTCACCTGGTTATTAAAACTCAGATACTGCAATGAGAAGCATAATGCTTACAAGTAAATTTTTAAAAGGTGGTTTATGTGTTCTGTATATAATATATACATTGATTGCCAATAACGCTGAACACAAAAGGGTATGGCCCCTCCTTACAATTCTACACAGTTCTGCACAGAGGACAAAGTCAGGTGTATTAGTCATGCTGTTGTAATTGCTTCCCAAAATATATAATCTACTAGTATAGATAGAATGCAGCAATTTTCTCAAGTATAGACAAGATCTAGGACTCTGGCTGTTGTGGGCATATATAAGGGGAACAAAGGGGTCTCCTAGTTCTTCCAAAACATAACAAGGTTCCTGCAGGACAGATTGGTAGGTGAACTGGATAATTGAGAAGGTTTAGAACTTTCTAACCAGCCAGATGCATTTACATCTGTTATGAGAATAGAGGACTGGTTGCTACTCAATTTAAAATGTTAAAGGAAAATGAGACATTATAGGACATGGTGAGTGTTTGTGTCTTAGCCACCGTATATAGAGCTTTTTAATTATAATATTTTGCTAATTTATCTTTTGATCAAGTACAATGCAAATAACTTGAATTGCTATGAGCTTGCCAGTTTAGCCATCCTAATTTCTCTGTTCTGGGAAAAATTACATTTTCATCCTGAAATATCTCTTCCTTTTCTGGTGATGCAAGTTAAAATGGATAGAAGATGTCCATCTTTTGTACGGTATGCAGCAGTGCTGTAGCCATCTTGGTCCCAGGATATAAGAGACACAAGGTAGTTGAGGTAATATATTTCATTGGATCAGCTTCTGTTGGTGAGAGAGAAGAGGTGCAGAGGTTGTATCTGATAGTCCATTCCTTAGAACTACAAAGGGCTGTATGTTGCAAACACAACATACTCAGCTCACGGTGGAGGGCACGGTATATGTTGTTGGGAAGACCCGTGTCTTAGTGATAGTGTTGAGCTCTGAAGGGAACTATGCTGCTACATGCCATCAGGCCATGGATTATGGGGTGTAACTATGGGAACTCTGGAGGTTTGGAGCATTGAGAAGAACACAGATGCAAAGGAAAGTATTCCAGCCATCTGTATTTATACTTACAGTTGCTTGGTTGGCTGGTATTTTCCCTGATTCTGTTCCTATCCAAAGGTGATATTTTATGACAGACATTACACACTCAGGCTATGTCTAGACTGCAAGCCTCTTTCAAAAGAGGCTTTTTCGAAAGTATCTTTCCAAAAAGCCTCTTTCGAAAAAGAGCGTCTAGACTGCAAGCAGTACTTTCAAAAAAGCAAGCTGCTCAAAACAAGACACTTGTAAAATCAAATGTTGCCATTGCACATCCTTTTGTTGACACTCTGAAATGGCACAGGCTGCTAGCTTTAAATTCATTGGAGGTGAGTGTACTATTTTGTTCTTTCAATTACCCAGCTAATGTTGTTGCTTTACTTTTAAAAGATTTTGAAGGACAATAATAGGCTGAGAGCAACCACTCTGATACCTAAGCTGGTCTCAAAGGATTTCCCATGAACCTGATACAGTGAAGTTTCTTTTTCGCTGGCAGCTGTAATTACCCTTCAATGAACTAGAGCTGCCTTTTCCCTGCTACATGTATATTTAGAGAAACAACTATGTTTAACATCATGCAGGATACACCAGGCCTACTCAAAGACACAGTAATTTGATAACTATGACCTAAGGCAGTCAGACAAATAGAGCAATTTCTGAGATCTCACTGCTAGCAGACATGTATGATTATACACAATGACTGACTCTATGGTAGAGTTCTGAGTGCTGGTAAACTGGTGAAGGAAAGGGTCCAGATTGGTAACATCCAAGCAATTACATATGCCAACGTTGACTGGGGATGTCAATGTGTAGTTGACTACATGACTAACTGATAAGCCTAGGCTTGTGAAGTTGATCTTATCGACTACATGCCGTCCTCCTCCCTCCCCCCCCATCCTGCCTGGGTACAGAAGCAGCAAGGAGGCAGAGGTGGAAGACCAATGCCCTTTTAAGCTGGCTCCCCACAAGCATCTGATCTGCTAAGCTACTTGCCCCTCCCACCCCTGCACTGCTGCCTCTCTGATGGGGGGTGGGGGGTGGGGCAAGCAAGAGCCTGTAGATGTGGGAAGCTGGCTTTCAAGCTAGCTTCCCCACACATTGGTTCATGCCAGCTGCCTGCCTTCCTTCCCTCTCTTCTCGTGCCCCCCCCCCCCGAGAGGGAGCAAGGGGGGCCAGGCAGGGATCAGTGCTTGAGGGGAGCTGGGAAGGCTGCCGCGGAGCAACCTCCGTTTACGGTGAACTCAGTCTTGCTGCAGATCGACTACTCTGTGGGATGCCAGTGCAGAGGTAGCAGCACAGGGTGGCAGGGGTGCAGCTTCCTGGGTGTGGGGCCGTGAACTCACTGGCTGCCAGCTCTGCCCCTGGGAGCTATCAAATAATTGTTTAACTTCTAAAATTTGATGCGGTTGTGCGATTATTTAACTACTTGCTTTATAGCTTCCCTAACATTGTCTAAGGTTAGTTGGAAATACTAATTTGAACTGGGAAAACTAACAAAAGCATTGTATGCCGATGAAGAGTCCTCGCTTCTCAACTGTCATCCTGCCTGTGTCTGCTATGTTGCCAAACTATAATTAAGTCTCCTGCTTGGGAATGCTCCCTCATTGCTGTATAAATGCCAGTCGCTACTTTCTCTATCTTGCAGGCAGAAAATTGTTAACTCACGGGTGTGTTGCCAATGTCAGCTCTATAGTAACACCTCAGAAGAAACAGAGAAGAGGGGCAAGCACCGGGGATGAAGAAGGCACTAGGAGAGAGCCTGAGGGTTTGACCCTCAAACTGATACATAATATAGCGCCACTACTACATTGGAGGTATGGTTGCTTATATCACCCGAGGATCTTGCCCTCAAGGTAGAAGGAACTGGAAAAATAGAAAGGTGGGATGAACAAGTGAACATAGCATGGAGATATTGTATCGCATTGTTGGACTGAAAGGTTAAGTGGTATGTGTCACAAATGAGAGAGATGTTTGGCCACAAGTTTAAGTTGTTTCATTGATATTGCTTTAATCATTGTGGTTTTGTGAATAGTGAATCATAATGATGGCAAGCTTTGTGTCTGTCCAAACCTCTATGGATCTTGTTTAGAAAAGAAAAGTGATCATGCCAGCCAGCCGTCCAAGTATATAAGCCAGTGTGGGGGACTAGGTCCAAAATCTAGAAAGTCTCTTGCGTGCGAAGGAAATGATCCTAACAATTAATCTGAGCCTGACTTTAGTCTTAGTAACACCATGGAGCAAATATGAAGGTGCCAGTAGGATAAACAATAACACAAGCAATAGATTTATAAACCACAAGTGACACCACATTATTCTGATCTCCTTTTTATTCAATATTCAGCGTTAGAGGATTACATGGATTTAAATTTTAATAAGATTTATTATTGGAGCTATAAAATTCATTATTTTGATTCTGGTATTCATGTCATATATAAGCAAAATTGTTTGCAGAACCATTTAAATTTCAGCACTGTATCCCATTGGTTCTTCTGGCTTCCTGCCAACACCCGTAGCTACCTGAGTTTAACTGTTTAGTCACCGAGTGCTAGCCAGCATTCCTCCTATCCATCACAGACTAAAATAAATGTTTTACTCTTAGTACAGTGGTTAACAATTCATGTGTAACTTTTAGTAATGAACAGGCAAGTTATTTGTTGGGCATTCTTAATTGATTTGTAACGGGGAATGTGCATAGCTTAATAATTCATATTGCTTCCTTACGAAAACTGGTATCTCTACCTGTGTAGCAGTGTTCACATTCATTGAAACAGATAAGTTGTTTACATTATAGAGAAGGGATGTGAAGTACTAGTCGATAGGATAGTTGCCTAGTCACTTCTGCTCTCCTTTCCTTGCTCCCTCTCTCAGATAGAGGCAGTAAGGGGGGAGGGAAGGCAGGTACTGAAAAGCACTGCACAGAGCCCTGGGTAAGCACGGGAGTCCCCAGCTGATCCCGGGCTTCAGAACTTTTGCCTTTGAAGTGGAGGCGCCCTATCAGGTAATTGAATAGTCGATACAAAATGCATCAACTATTTGATTAGTCAATTACCTGATACACAAAATAGTATTCTACAATAAGAATGTAAAGTATGTAGTTTCATTATAGTTTTACCTCACATTGTTCTTCTTTACCTCACATTGGCCTTTATTGGGGGAGGGGAACCCTAATTCTGTTGCTATTATGGGTTTTTAGAGACAATTTTAAATAACTAAATGAGATGAGATATAAATCATAAGATTTTTTTTTTTCACCACTGAGATTTACAGGGATTTTATTTCAGTGGGTTTTAAGAAAGCAACACAAATATTTTGTTCCCAAATTAATACTTAAATTAACCATTTTATAGGCATGGAGTGAGGTCTTGTGCAGCTTACATTTTAAAGAGCCTCGTATCAACCACAGCCAAGGTTCCTTATCTTCAAAGTCATGGCACCTACTTATTACCCACCATTTGCCACACAACTGTACTCTCTACAGTGAACTTGGTTGGTTGGTGTGTGTGTGCGCGTGCGTGTGTGGAGATTGGACAAAAAAAGTCATACTTTTGAAGCCTATCAGTTCAGTGATGTCTGCCTAAATGTATAGATGAGTGGTGTGATCTGTCTCTTCCATCGCAAGAGGTATTTACTCTGAAACACCGTGTGTCAACATTAACTATTCCATTTCTGATCATTTTTCCTGTCAGCTAAAGTGTTCATCCCACAATCCCAAACTGTGACCAGTCACTTTGCAACCACTTATTTCACCTCGCGACATTGGGAACATTTAGAAGCTGTTGCAGTGATTGTATTATCCATTTTTTAGAACTGATTAAAACCTTTCAGTGATGTTGCTACAGAATTTAGGGATCTTACTACAGATTCAGAGCAACCTCCATAGGAATACATGGATTTTGTCCATAGCAAGCTGTGAGTTAATACAGAGAATTCATTTTACAAACGCTGTAAATGGTATAAAACTACTAACTTGAGGTTAATTTCCATATTTGGGAAGTTTAGACCAGGTAAGTCTAACTTTTTTGGCATACATGGAAGGAACATTCTGAAGGGAAAAAAAGGTGTTTGAAATCTTTCTCAATATATTCATATTGATTCCATTTTCATATATGGGAGTTGCACTCCTATATTGATTAGAGAAGAAGCATTACATAATTGTGTTGCCCCTCATGCTGAACGTGTTCTGGTTTTAGCATTCCAGCTGGTACTGTAGGTGATGACTGAGGAGGAAATTGACAATTGCCTAACTGGATCACAATATCCAAAGGAAGATTCTCCCACTTTAAATAGGCATTACATACTAATATCTCTTTTCAGAAATGTTCTCTTCAAACATAAAATGCCGGCAGTTTTATGATCAGTAAGAACCTAAGTATGGAGTTTGAATTTACAGTAGCAAAAGGATCATGTACTGAGAACTGCTGACAGTTGCAAGCTACCAAGCTGGAAGGATAAAACAAGAAACTCCAGGATATCAGGGGAGGGGGAAAGTGAGATCTAATTTCCAATCCAAAGTTTTAAGACATATTGGTTCTCTCTGAAATTACTCACCATACCAAACATAAAAGTACTCACCCCACGCTAGCAGGTGAAACTCCGCCAACCTTCCTGCCCTCTCACCCCCTTCATTCTTTTTTCAGTCAGGAAGCATTGCCTTTCTGTGAAATTGAAAGGCTCTTAACTCAGAATGGAAGTATTTGGAGTTCATCCTCCTCTGGAAACAACAGTTGGTAGCATTTCTTGAGAATTTACAGTGGGTCGCATCTCTTAATGCCACCTCGAAAACACTAATATCATAGTACAGTGAATGGCTGATCTGGATGATGGCTTATGCACAGTGTGTTTTGATGCAAACTTCTAGGTCAAAAAAAAAAGTTAATTGAGAAGTCTAATTAAAGATCAGAGACCACTGAAAGCCATGGTGCATGAAAATCTTGAAGTCCTAGCAGTCAAAACATCCTTTTTGTAGGTGATTTATTGTAGTATCAGGAGCACTACTCATGGGCCATGATGAGTTGTACAAACACATGAAAAGCAGTCCCTACTCAAAGGAGTTTACAGTCTAAGAGCTACAAAGTGCTAAATCTTGATCATAAAGGATAATGAGAAGGATAAGGAGAAGTAAAATTCTTAAAGCTTGTTGTCATATAAAATATTAATGTAATAACTTAATAATGCTCTGCTATGATAAATATGTAAACTTGGCTTTAGAATGGCAGTATGCACTTCCTGGAATTCTGTGCATGGCATACTTATAAATAGGCACCAAGTTATTTGGGCAATCATTGGTCTTGATATCTGGTGGGTCTCTTTGTCAGACAGGCAACTGATTTTTGACTAATTTGTTAAATAGTTTACGAAAATGATGGGATATTGTTCCTTGTAATACATTTAGGAATGGGAAGAATAAACTTAGCCGGCTGATTGACCAAAAAAAAAGTGGACACAGACTTGTGATGTTTCACTGCTGTATATGATATCAATTACCGAAGATTCATTCCTTTGGAAATGTTAGTATCCAAGAATCTCTTCAGAGTAAGCTGCAGGAATTCCTCATGCTTAGATAAGACTGTATTTATTGGTGTCTTATAAATATATTTTAAAAACTGGCTTTAAAACGAGCTCAGTTCATTTTCAAGGCAAATTAGCAAGGACTATTTACGTATACATTTTAAAAACCCATCCATCTTAAAAACATATCACTTCCCATATCAGTAGTTTCTTCCCCCACTTCTCTGAACTTCAGTTTTCAGTGAAATAAAAGGATCATAGCTGTTTTCTGCTTTCTTGTTTGTATAGAAATATCCCTGCTATTGTCATCTCTTTAGGTAGAACATTTGGTTTGAGCCAGCAGTGTGTTTTTAAGATACATTTAGATTTCAGATAATGTAATCCTGTCAGATGATTTAATTATGATCACATAGCTTGTGTAACTAATGGAAGAGGCAAAAAGGGAATCTCACCTGGAATGAAGGCTGTAGTAATAGTGTTCCCCTCCCCGGATCCCTATTTTCAGGTCATTAGAGTTCATTTGGGTCACTGCTTTATGGATCTGAGGGTGAAAGTTTTGAAGGGAGTGAACTAGATTGATTTTTTTTTTCCTGCTTAGCCTATAGATTTCCAATTAGATGTCAGTTTAAATAGCACAGACTCTCATAGTGCCATATGTGGCTTTTCTATTGCATAGCTGCAGAAAGACGTTCAGAAGCAATACAATTCTTGACGCAGAGGGCTAGTCTTCTGTGTGGATTGTGGGTCTGTAGGGCTGACTACCTGACCCTCAGATCCAGGGGAATCAGGTAGATACTGTATGTGGTTTTGCCGCAACCTCTGTTTCTGTCCCTCCAACCTGAGCATGCAGGCACTAGCTCCTATAGAAGAGAATGGTCTAGTCATGAGCTAGTAAGTGACGGATTTACAATGAACAGCTTTCAAATCAGAAGAAATTGTGAATCTGACCTGTAGTATTTATGTCCATTCCACCTCTACGTGGGAAATGTGGTACAGCTCAGAATGTGTGCTCTGTAGTTATGTTCCAAGGGAAGACAATGGAATCAGACCAAATCATTGTGGTCGAATCCACTGAAAGGTGTGAAAGCACCGCTGAATGTACTATGTCAGTAAGTTGTCTAGTCAATAAGGAAGCAATTAGCATATTCAGTGTGTAACAGGTCCTGTTTCTGTCTTGGTCCAAAAACCGCACAGAGACCCTTTTGTTGGTTTAACACCTTGTACGTCTTATTTATAGTTGAGTCCCACCACATTCACAGCATATATAGCATCTCTGCCAAGCAGGAGAGAGCATCTTATTGGTCCTTCTTATTCCCTGCTTTTCCCCTGTGTTCTTCCTTCCTGTGCCCTCTTGTGGGCTCTCTGCTATTTAAGTCTTTCTGCCCTCCCCCACCCACAAATTAGGCACAGCCTTCAGCTTCCATCTGCTTTGCCTGATTATAGTTTCTGGGAAGAGTGCTGAGCCAGGCTTTCATACCTGGAATGCTTTCACACGGTGTCTTAACTTTTTCTTCTGAATTGGTTTTGGAAGAGTATGGGTAGTGGCTCCCCCAACGTGTTACTGTTTTTGTGTATGTTTCACAAAGCAGTACACTACAGTTTGTTCTGACTTTAATTATATGTTATTGTTGGCAAGAACATATTGACTGTTCATTCTTTTCCAGTGTTTTTGTTTTATCACATTCAAAACCATTTTATTAATCTCAGTAAGATCTCAATGCATAGTGTTCTGAAATAACACACCATTAGAGGCAGAAGGAAAAGGCTGAAGAGGTGCAGTTCTGGCTATATAGCACATGTTTTTCTTGACCGATTGTTTTATTTTCCTCTTGGGAGACCACCTATTATATATACCAGCAATAAGGATTCAGTTCCGCACAAACATAAATAAAGGTGAGCCACCTCTTCCATTTGCACAATGAATGTGTTAAGTGCTGGGCTGGGAAGTGACAGTGTTTGAGGATTTCAGAGGGGTAGCCTTGTTAGTCTGTGGCTGAAAAAGCTTAAACAGTGATCAGTCCTGCAGCATCTTAGAGAGTAACCAAAAAAATAGATGGCATCGTGAGCTTTCGTGGGCACAGCCCACTTCCACGGATGAATGAAGCAAGCAGTGACTATATTATCACAAAGCAATTTAAAAACCAACTCGAGAGAAGCTGCATAACTTGGTTTAATTTACAAGTTTGACACCTTGAACCAAGGTCTGAACAAAGACTGTACTTGGATGGGCCACTACATTCAACATCCTAATGACATTACAAGTTAAGTATCTGGCATTTATAGCCCACTTCATTAGCCTCATTTAGCACGGACACTCTAACAATTTTTTCCTTTCCGTTTCCTTCCCCATCTCCTCTAATCGACATCTTTCCCCCTTCTCTTTCCTTCCCATCCCCTCTTTTGTTGCTGTTTATTTGCAACTCTGGATCCCTTGCTCCGTTCATCTGAAGAAGTGGGCAGTGCCCACAAAAGTTCATGATACTATCTACATATTTTTTTTTTTTTTTTTTTTTTTTAGTCTGTAAGGAAGTGCAGGGCTACTCACTGTTTTTTACGCATTTTTCAGTATTGGAGGAGAATTCATTTTGTCACTTAGATTTAGACTAATTCTCAAGTAAGACCGTAGAACAATTAATAGGGCCATGTAATTTTGCAGAATTGTAAAAGTCACTAAGGATTACTAATTGCTTCAGTAGTTTAAAGCCGTGATTTTCCAAGCATTTTAAAATATATAAATTATTTAAACAAGTCCCATTCCATTCAATATGCAAATATAGCTGCAAAGTCTATTGCTATGCCTAATAAAAATGAGAGAATTAGTGATGCTTTTCTGCTTTAAGAATCAGTTTTAGTGAGAGCTTGCTCTGATGCTAGTCTTCTAGCTAGATCTCCAATGGGCAGTCACGGCACACATTTCCTTTTTATTCTCAAGGCCTACTCCCCTTGTTTTCTCTAACATGGTTAACTTCTTGTATGCTTCCCTCTCTTTCTGGATCCCAAAATCCTCTGGGATTGGCTAACAGTTCATGGCAAGCAGAAATGTGAATCTTCCCTGCACTGGCTTGCTTGTGTGCACTACCAGTTTGTTAATGAACTGTTAGCTACTCTGCTTGGAAAGAAGAGTAGATGGAATGTACTAACAATATCTGATAGTATGCATCAGTGGGATCCCCCACATACAGTAGATTCATAGCTCAGCTTGCTGTGAACTAAACGGTTATGTAGACAAGCCATGTATATGTAAACTGATTAGCAAAAGAGCACTTTGAAGCCATTGTACATCTCAGGATTAAGAGATTTAATGATCTGAATGCCGTATTTTGGGAATTGACAGGGAATGGGTGTTCTGTGTACAATGTCTTAGTATGGCAGGCAATATAATAGGCAATAACAGAAGTAAATTGGCAGCATTTTGTCACCATAAAAATAGCCACAAGAGATGTCAATATTTAGAGAGTGAGGTTATGTTGATTCAGTATAGCATCATAACAAGCATCACTTTCACTTTGGTTACGTCTTTTTTTTTTTTTAAAGATATTTCACTGCATTCCCTATGATGCACTTAGAAGGGGAATGCTGGTTTTGAAATTAAGGAACAGAACTGGGAGTCAGGTAATCAATTTACTATTCCTGGCACTCTGCAAGAAATTCAACCTGTCTCAGTTTCCCTAGCTTGAGTAGGTGTAACAGTTCTTCACTCCTGAATGTTAGGAGGCTCGGTTCATTAATATTTGTTCTTTTGTTGGACTGTACTACAGACATTTTTTCAGTAGTTTAATGTGATGTAATCTGCTGAGTGATGTATTTGTTGCAGCAGTGTAACTTCAAATAATGATTTGAGCTAGAATGGGCTCTAAATTTAATGTTTTTAACTATTGCACTGAAGGATTTGAAGATGGGTTTAATTTATATTAAGTATCTCTGATACTGTACATGAGCAATTTGTGAGTGACAGTTTTTTTTCTGTTCATGTCACAATGGAAAAAATATTTAGTGATGTGTCGTGTCTGTGGAGCTGAAAGCAACTTACAAAAGCAGTGGGAGATGGCAGGAAAGAAATGCTAATAATTTTTCCAAAATTAGACAAGTCAATAGCAGAACTAGAAATAGAATCCAGGTCTGCTGATTTAACCATCCTGTGTCTTACCCACTGAACGAGACTGTGTTGCCACTGAATCATGCTGCCTTTTAAAAATATATGTGAGGATTATCCTGGCTTGTTAAAATTGCATATTGATTCAGATAGTCTGTTTATATGACTTGATTGGTTTTGGCAGCACTGCCATGTTTTTGAAACTTTGCTCTGTTAAACCAGCACCTCCAATGGCCATTTGTAAAGCACCTGTTTGGACCAGTTGACTGTATCAAGTTCTTGTGGTATACTTCGCAAAATATTGACATTCTCGTTAACTGGTCTTTTACAGTTTGTTTTTATAATAACTTTTACTTTAACCATGTAGGCGTTGTCCTTGACATACATGATGTAAACAGAAATGGTTTATAGTTAATAATTTTAATTCAGAGCTGTTGTTTCATCATGTTTGTTGGAAATTACATGCATGCAGAACAGGAATATTTACCTTCTGTGCACTAAGCTTGGAGTTGAAAGTTCATTACTACAGGCAGTCCGCGGGTTACGTACAAGATAGGGACTGTAGGTTTGTTCTTAAGTTGAATCTGTATGTAAGTCGGAACTGGCATCCAGATTCAGCCGCTGCTGAAACTGATCAGTTTCAACAGCGGCTGAATCTGGACGCCAGTTCTGACTTACATACAGATTCAACTTAAGAACCCCAGGCATCCCCAAGTCAGCTGCTGCTGAAACTGATCAGCGGCTGATTCCAGGAAGCCCAGGGCAGGGGCTTCCTGTAGTCAGCCACTGGTCAGTTTCAGCAGCGGCTGACTTGGGGACGCCTGGGGCAGAGCAGCTGGGGTGCTGCTGGGTTGGTCCAGTAGCACCGCCGCTCCTCGGCGCTACTGGACCAACCCAGCAGCACCCAAGCTGCTCTGTCCCAGGCGTCCTGATTCAGCCGCTGCTGAATCTGACCAGCAGTGGCTGAATCAGGACGCCTGGGGCAGAACAGCTGGGGTGCTGCCCGGTTGGTCCAGTAGCGCCCACAGCGGCGCTACGGGACCAACTGGCAGCGCCCCAGCTGCCATACCACAGGTGTCCGGAACAAAGCCATGGAGCACGGGGGCAGCGGGACAGCCCAGACGCGCCGTGGTTGTCCTGCTGCCCTCTGGCTCCGTGGCTTTGCTCTGCTTTGTTCCCCGTCCCCCTGGTCTGCAGACCAGAGGGACGGGGAGCAAAGCCGCGGAACACGCGGGCAGCGGACAGCCCAGACTCGTCTGGGCTGTCCGCTGCCCGTGTGCTCCGCGGCTTTGCTCTGCTTTGCCCCCTCCCCCCCCCCCCCCCGTCTGCAGACCAGGAGGATGGGGGGGGGGGGCAAAGCAGAGCCAAGCCGCGGAGGACGCGGCCAGCTGACAGCTGTCAGCTGATCGCGCGCTCCGCGGCTTGGCTCTGCTTTGCCCCCCCCCGTCTCCCCGTCCCCCTGGTCTGCAGACCAGGGGGAGGGGGGGGGAGGCAAGGCAGAGCCAAGCCGCGGAGCGCCCGGACAGCTCACAGCCCAGACGCGTCCAGGCTGTCAGCTGATCGCACACTCCGCGGCTTGGCTCTGCTTTGCCCCCCCCCCCCCCGTCCTCCTGGTCCGCAGACCAGGGGGATGGGGGGGGGGGGGGGGCAAAGCAGAGCCAAGCCTCGGAGCGCGTGGGCAGCGGACAGCCCTGTCCGCTGCCCACGTGTTCCGCCGCTTTGCTTCCTCTCCCTGGTCTGCTGGAGACCAGGGAGAGGAACGCCCCGTTCGTAACTGCGGATCCGACGTAAGTCGGATCCGCGTAACTCGGGGACTGCCTGTATACGTAAGATACCAAAAAAACATAAGTGACTTTGTTATGGGCTTTTGGTTTTTTTTTTTAAAGCACAGTGACTGGGATAGTAGCAGGTTTAAAAAAATCTGAATTTAGAGATGTCATTTTGTGTACAATACAGTAAAGCTAACCATGTATTTTGGAGGATGAACTGGCTCTGGGGACGAGTTATAAGACAATAAAATCTGGCACTCAGGTAATCAGTTTTCATCTGTCAAATAAGGCCTATTATTCTATGATTCTATGAAGGTCATTTTGCTTATTTCTGAACCTAATTCTCTGTGCTATCCAGTTGTGAAATACACTTTGTGCTGATGCAGTGTATTTTATGTGAAGATATATTTTGTTCTTTAAAGATCAGTTGCCCTTGTTTTGCATTTTTAACACTAAAATGCATTTTAACACTAAAACGAATTGCATTCATATTGGTGAGCACTGCCATTGACATTATTATGCATGAAAGTTGATGGGACTACGTCTGCTGGAAAACACCTTCCAGTCTATAGGTGCTATAAGAAGCATATAGGTGTTTTTTTTTCCTTGTTCAGCTATCAGTTGCAAGTGTCCTCTGGTAAAGCATTTTATTTGTTATAGGCCATCATTATGCCAGTGAAAACACAGAGGTGCTTGGTTTTTCAGCCATCTTTGTACTAAATGCTGTACAGCAGTTTCTTAACCTATTTTTTAATAAAGTACCCCTTTAAAAAAATAAGTACCCCCACTACCTACAGTTTTCAGACGCACACCGTTTTTTTTCTACCATTGCAATACATTTGTTTAAACAACTTAATTGTAGCTGGGCGGGCAATGAAATGTTTGGGTGTAAAAAGTACAAAAATAATAAAATGCTGTAAAACTTAAAAAAAAATTCATTTTTCTCCACATTTTAGTTGTGTTGATGTACCCCCCAGACTTCTGTCAAGTACTCGTCAGGGTACTTGTACCACTGGTTGAGAAACTCTGCTGTACAGCATAATTAGAACGATATGTGCCACATCCCCAATGAGTTTAGTGTTTCATTTTAGACATAACATCACTCACGGCAGTTGAATGAAAAGATGCCCATGATTTGAAGATGTTTATTTTTTAAGATTAAAATATTGTTTTATGTTTGTATGTAATAATAGTGAGGTATGTGAAGAAAGAATTCAGTACAGTGAAACCTGCACTATCCAGAACTTAAGTATCTGGAAAACTGTAGAAACCAGCAAATTTCTGACACAGGGAAAAGCCAAAAAAAAAAAAAAAAGGAAAGAAAGAAAGAAAGAAACTAGCTCTTTAAGTGCCAGGCTGCTCCTCAAATGAGCTTGCAGCATGTACCTGGGAGAGGGGAGAACAGCACCCAGAAGCAAGCAGCAAGCATCTCGGCTACCCCGTGCAGCTCCTGGTTCCCCCCCAGCAGGTCAGCCCCCCACGGCATCACCGCCTTCTGTCCCCTGGCTTCTACCCCCCACCAGGCCACATCCCATCCCCTCCCTCCAGCTTGTGCTCCTCACCCCCCAGTAGGCCACATCCCAGCCCCAGGATGGTTCCCGTGGGGCCCCTCCCCCATAGGCCCCGTACAGCTCCCACCCCCCTTCCCCAGATAACCAGAATTTTTAGGTTACCGGCACGCCCTAATCCCCAGGCGTGACCGATAACACAGGTTTTGCTGTACTGCAAGCATGAGGGTAAAGTATTTTCAGGTGTTCAATACAAGGGCCCTAAAAAATAAATCACCTTGTTCCATTGTTGACTTAATAAATCAGCTGTAAAGACTTGCAAGATTCTTGTTAGAAACTGCAAGGGATTCACAATAAATCATTCACTCCAGGTAAAGGGAAAGCCTGCCTTGAAATAGGGCTCAACCAGAATTTAAATTCAGAACCCCTTGTATTGTGTGTGAATTTTAATCAATAATGAGCCCATGTCTCTGCATAGATATTTGGATGATCTGAAAAGTACATTTGGAGCCTGAGGCTGCTGGCGCCATCGATAAAATGCATTTGATAGGGCTGCTCCCTCTGCTGTAGAGCAGTGCTGTTTCATGCGAGCCACTAACAAATTGCAGCTTAGTTATCTTAATAGGGATGCTACATTTCATTTAATCAACTAATTGATGGATTTTCCATCAACTAGTCGATTAGTCAATAAGCAGGGAGCTGCAGCGGGGTTAGATCCTGACCCTGGAAGCTAACCCCACTGCAGCTCTGCCTTTTATATGTATTAAGAGCCAATAGGCTACAGCACAGCAAGGGGACCCGGCATGCGCCAGGCCACCTGATTCCTGGCTTGTGCCGGGTCCCCCTGCTGTGTACCAGCCTTAAATGTAAAAAGGCCTCTTGGAGCGATCCAGGATACAGCTGTCCCAGCTCACGCTGTGGTCCCCGCCACTGCTTGCCAGCCTTGTAAATGTATTAAGAGATAGCAGTCACAGCATCTGGGGCTGGACAGGAGCCAGGAATCCGCTGGTTCCTGGCTCGCGTCTAGCCCCACTACCCCCCTGCCTCCCCTATCCCCCATGGAGACAGTGTTGGGGGGAGCTGGCTTTAAAGAAGCAGCAAGGGGGCTGGAAGTGACTAGTAGAGGGACTAGTCGCTTACATCCCTATTAGTAAGGGCAGACTTTACCTGTGAAGCACTGTGTAAGATTGTTTTCACATCATGTTTATATAACTTAACTGTATCTGTTTAGAAACTAAAATAGTTAAAGCTCTCCAACATCCTTGGCTTGTTCTGTGCAACAGAAATAAGCTGTGCTGATATTAATACCTAAGTACTGGTTATTCTGCATTCATATGTTTTAAATATATCCCTTTTAAATGAATGTAAAGCTGTGTGTTCATCAGCATGCAATGTGGGTCATCAAAGAGGGGGATGGAAAGATTAACCAAGAGGCTCCAGGTAGGATGAATCACTGCATAAAGTAAAAATGTAATAGCAATTGAAAACACCCTGTTACCTTAAAAATATATAGTTGAAGAGGAGCAGCACCTTATATGTGAGGTGAGGTGCTTTACAGTAAATAAGAGGTTGTGAAATTTTGAAGTGAACCTGCCTGCGTGGTAACTTAATTTTAGCTTTTAAATGTTTGTTCAGTATGCCTAATGCCAGGAAACCCAGTGGAACACCTGGGGTTGTACTTGTAAGAATTTTTGATATGTTGCAGTGACAGCAGGTTTTTAAAGGAAACAAGTAAAATTTTGTTAATACTGCAGATAAATACAGTGGCCTCAGAGCCATTTGGAGGAACATAATAGAAATGTACTAAAAACTTTGCTGAAGTTAACCATACCTTCCGAGTAGGGAGGTTTGGTGTGGTGGGGATAGAATCCAGATACAGTAAAAGATTAGTACAGGCAGTCCCCGGGTTACATGGATCCGACTTAGATCGGATCCCTACTTACAAACGGGGTGAGGCAACCCCGCACTAGCTGCTTCCCCCCAGCAGACCAGGGAGACGCGGAGCGGCTTTTCTCAGCGGACACCTCAGCTTGAGAATAAAGGACTAAGGGAAGTGAGGTGTGGGAGAATAAAACTAGCTCTGGAGAAATGTTTGGCTAGAGTTTCCCCTACAATATGTACCAGTTCCGACTTGCATACAAATTCAACTTAAGAACAAACCTACAGTCCCTATTTTGTACGTAACCCGGGGACTGCCTGTACAGTGTTGTCTAAGGCTCAGTTGTGACCTGACTTCTGTTTGCCCTTGTTCCCCTTCTGTTGGTTTAAAATGTACTAATAAGCAAACATTTTTTCCTTTGTTTTATTTACAGACTAGAGACGACTTCCTGGGTCAAGTAGACGTGCCCCTTAATCATCTACCGGTAAGAGATGTTTATATGCTTACACGTAATGGATCTCAAATTGAATAGGAGCCAACAATGTGGTGCAGCTGTGAAAAAGGCTCATATCATTCTGGGATGTATTAACAGGAGTGTCGTGTAAGACATGGGATGTAATCATTCCGTTCTGCTTGGCTCTCGTAAGGCCTCAGGTGGAGTACTGTTTTGGATGCCACATTATAAAAAAGTTCTGGAGAAATGAGAGTCTAGAAGATAACCTGGCTTAGAAAACCTGATCTATCAGGATAAGTTAAAAAAAACTGGATCTGTTTAGTCTTGAGAAGAAAACCGGTGTGGAAAGAGCTGATTAATCTTCAGAGATGTTAAAAACAGTTGTGATCAATTATTCTCTATGTCCATAGAAGATAGGACAAGAAGCAATGGGTTAAGCTGCTGTAAGGGAAATTGAAGTTAGAATCAGGAAAAAGCTTTCTAACTTTAAGAATAGTTAAATACTAGAAAATGTTACAAGTGAGGAAGCTTGTAGAACCCCATAACTGGAAGTGATTAAGAACTGACTGGACAAACACCTGTTAGTGAGGTTTTAGGTTTACTTGGCCCTGTCTCAGCTGGGAGGATGGACTACATCAGTGGTTCTCACTTTTCTGTAGATGACCCCTTTCACATAACAAGCCTCTGAGTATGATCCCTCCCTTAACTTGAAAAAAACCCCCACCTTTTAAAATAGATTTAACACCAGGATAAATGCTGGGGAGGCAAAACAGCATTTTGGGCTGGAGGCTGACAGCTTGCAACCTCCCATGTAATAACATCATGATACCCTCAGGGGTCCTGAGCCCAGGTTGAAGAACCCTTGGACTAGATAAACTTTTGAGGTTCCTTCCAGCTCTTCATTTCTATGATTCTGTTTACTCTGCTTTGTCTGTGTCTTGTGTGAGAAACTTTTACATAAATGTAATAGACTTTTTTTTTCTATAGAAGGAGTAATTCCTTCTCTTTCCAGCTTAATTGCTGCAGCAGCAACATTAATTGCTGTCAGGAGAGAGTGCAGCAGAACATAAAGAAAAGTTCAGTGGCCCCGCAACTCATAGCAGCTTGGAGAGGTTTTCTTTTCTGGGCCTAGAGACAGGGTAGCTAGAAACTCTTCAGAATATCACCCATTCCATTTCCATTCATTCTCCCTTCGTTCTGCCCCAGTTATTCTGTGTCAAATGGTGGCTAGTCCATAGTCTGGTCCTTGCTCTCTTAACTACAGGTTGGACCTCCCTGGTCTGGCTCTGGCACCCTCAGGATCTGACCAATCACGAACAAGGGAATTTGCCGCACCAGAGGAGATCTCCCTGCTACTGGCTCCCCAGGCCACTTTCCCTTCCTGCTGCTTGGGACCAGCTCCCACTGGGCTGCCAAGCTGCTGCAGCCCCAAACTGCCGTAGCCCCAACCCCACTATTGGGGCTGCCGTGACTGCCACATCTTAACCCCTACTACTGGGGTCTCTGTGGGTAGGTGTGCTACCAGGACTCCAGTTCCAGGCCCAGCCCCACTGGGCTCTCAGCTGCCAGCCCTCTTGCCACTGGGGTTCCCAGCCAGTACTCCCTGGTCCAGTAACACCCATGGTTCTGCTGGACCCATGGATATTGCCAGAGGAGGGAGTCCTGGTTTTGGGAGGTCCAATCTGTACTGTAATGTCCCTCTAATTATCCTATGGCCTCTTTTCACACTGTCACCTCTTCTGTTATAAACAATTTTCCTTCCTGTGAGCCAAGCAAACTGTCTCCTCCAAACCTGCCCTTAAAAATCCCTATTTTTACTTTGCTTTCCATTCCACCCCAACTCCACCATTCCTAGGCTTGTGTTCAATCCTATAATTATGTGTGTTGTCTGTGTCTAAGATCGTATACCGTTTGGGGCATGAGCTGTATTCCTCTATGCCTGGAAAATGCCTAGCATGTTTTGAGCACTACTTCAGTCCTAGTAAGAGCAGTAGCCACATGTTGCGGGATGACAACAGAGCTGTGTTAAGGGAAGTTAAAATGGTTCCAGTGCAGCTGAGCATATAAAAGCCCTGTTTGTTTTTGATTGTTTTTTCTTAACTTTTTTTCTTTATCTAGATCAAACGAGAGGAGAGGCTTTCTAGAGATAGGGCTGCAGTGAGATGGACTAGTAGTGGGTGTCTCCTTGGGAATGCACTGACACATTCAGGAGAGTTGGGCTTCTGTCAGTTATGGGAAGATCTGTTTGCAGATAGCGCACTGGGAATGCAGTGAAATTAACTGGGATTGAGAGAGATGTTCCCTATAACTTTTTCCATCAGTGTACAGAATAATTTTTTTACGTACACTGAATGTGTGAATGTGCACTACCAGTAGAAACAAAAAAACCTAGTTGTGGGTGCTCTGCTAATCAGCTGGGCGGAATCTGAATCTCTACTAAGTGGCCCCACACGCACACAGCTTACAAGGAATACTGATTGGAATCCTCAAGGATTTGGGGAGGTTCTGTGGGGACACAGGTCTGGTGGTGCAGTCAGATTCAGAAGAGTTGCCATCTCTGTAGCTGGGGTTAAAGTCGGATTTGATGGGATCTGGAGTTTCTCTGGGGCAGGGGGTACAGTATCAACTGGAAGGTGGGAAGGTTGCAAAAATATAATTCTGCGGTATGTTGGCAGGAGCATTGTAAGCAAGACACAAGAAGAAATTCTTCCATTATACTTGGCACTGATAAGACCTTAGCTGTGGTATTGTGCCCATTTCTAGGTACCACTTTGGAAAAGATGTGAACAAGCTGGAGAAAGTCAAGAGGGCCACAGCAAAAAATGAGTAAAGGTCTAGAAAACATGGCCTGTGAGGAAAGATTGGTGGGGGAGAGGGGGAGATTTCTTTAGTCTGGAGAAGAGAAGACCGTGTGAGGACATGAGTCTTCAAATACAAAAAAGTTTGTAATAAAGAGGATGATGATAAATTGTTCTCCTTAATCCCTTGGAACAGGACAAGAAGCAACAAGGGATATTTAGGTTAGATGTTAGGAGAAACTTCCAAGCTGTAATCATAATTCAGCACTGGGACAAATTGTCCTGGGATGTTGTGGAATCCCCATCATTGGAGATTTTTAAGAGTAGGATAGACAAACACCTATCTGGGATGTATTAGAACAGATCTCAGATCCTTCCTCAGTGTAGGGGACTGCACTAGATGACCTATTGAGGTCTATTTTAGTTCTATTTTTCTATGATGCTGTGACCCTGTTTTAAAAATTTTGAATAATTATTCAGTCTGTACTAGCTGGGTGATTTAAAATGTTCTCAGTAAACCACCCATAGCTTTTAATATACAGTATAGCAATGTGGTGTTTACTATATTTCTGTAGTGGAGTGTAGTTTAGGGATGTTGGCTATCAGGTAATTGAATAGTTGAGTAACCACATGTATTCTTAGCTGTTACTCAACTATTCTATAGTCCCTGGGGGCGGGGCTGGCAGCCAGTGCTCTCAGGCCCCACTCTTGGGTAGCCCCCTGCCATTCCAGCATGAGATGACAGGCGGGAGCCAGTTTTAAGAACCAGCTCTCCTTGTGGACTGGCTGCCTGCAGCTCCACACTGCTACCATTGATAGAGAGACAGCAGCACAGGGTGGCAGCAGCCCATCTGTGGGGGATCCAAGCTCCCCACAGTCAGAGGCTGCCGGGGGGAAAGCTGCCGCAAAGCATGTGAGTTGAACACAGGCAGTCCCCGGGTTACGTACAAGATAGGGACTGTAGGTTTGTTCTTAAGTTGAATCTGTATGTAAGTCGGAACTGGCGTCCAGATTCAGCTGCTGCTGAAACTGATCAGTTTCAACAGCGGCTGAATCTGGATGCCACTTCTGACTTACATACAGATTCAACGTAAGAAGCCCAGGCATCCCCAAGTCAGCTGCTGGTCAGTTTCAGCAGCGGCTGACTTGGGGATGCCTGGGGCAGAGCAGCTGGGGTGCTGCTGGGTTGGTCCAGTAGCGCCGCCGCTCCTCGGCGCTACTGGACCAACCCAGCAGCACCCAAGCTGCTCTGCCCCAGGCATCCTGATTCAGCCGCTGCTGAAACTGACCAGCAGTGGCTGAATCAGGACGCCTGGGGCAGAGCAGCTAGGGTGCTGCCGGGTTGGTCCAGTAGCGCCCAGAGCGGCGCTACAGGACGAACCCGGCAGCACCCCAGCTGCTGTACCACAGGCGTTGGGAGCAAAGCCGCGGAGCATGGGGGCAACGGGACAGCCCAGACGCGCCGTGGCTGTCCTGCTGCCCTCGGGCTCCGGGGCTTTGCTCTGCTTCGCTCCCTGTCCCCCCTGGTCTGCAGACCAGGAGGACGGGGAGCAAAGCGGCGGAACACGCGGGCAGCAGACAGCCCAGACGCGTCTGGGCTGTCTGCTGCCCGCGTACTCCGCCGCTTTGCTTCCTCTCCCTGGTCTGCTGGAGACCAGGGAGAGGGCCCCGTTTGTAATTGCGGATCCCACATAAGTCGGATCCGCGTAACTCGGGGACTGCCTGTATAAGTATTTTGGGAAGCTGCTGTATTTTTGACAGCTTGACAGCTTTTAAATACATCTCTAAGCTACTCTAGTCTTGCACACAGTAACAGTTTTGGAGTGACAAGGGAATGAATTATTTAAAAATTTATTTTGTAGTTGGAGTCATTCCAGTTGGATCAGTATATGACTGCCTACTTATTGTCATTTAATGGTCCCAAAAATCCAGATTTTCATCAGTAAATATTTGTTTCCAAAACAAATTTTCTGTAATATTTTTTACACCTTTTTGTGGATATTCTACCACCCGTTAATTTCCTATTGAAAATTGACTAAAAGCGAAAAGGTAAAAATTTGAAAGCATCGGGCACAGAAAGCTTGGATTCCACCAAAAAAATTTTCTGCATAAATAAAAGTTTTTATAAATAAATCCTGCCTCAAGTTTCAGTAGACTTTCTATTCATTAATGTCTGTAAATAAAGCAAAATAATTCTGTGTTTTCTACTTTAAAAGATGTGTGACTCATAAAATAATGTTTAATTTTTTGGTTGCAATCTTAACGTTATTTGAAAAACTTTTTGGATTAAATAAATACTATATAACTTAACCTTGTATTACTTTACATCATATATGAGAGTATAGTTTTCACTTGTTTTATATTGTATTGTATCAATGTAGTATTACTGCATTGAAGCCTAATATTTACATGATGATAGAAATAATAGCTATTAGGTATTTCTTCTATTTGGACAAAGCAGAACTAATTCCTATGCTATGTATTATAGGAATGGCATCTGATAATATTTTTTAGTATTCATATTCAGCAGAAGTGGGGGGATTGTGTGTTTTCCATCTGAGATTTTGCATGATATTGATTCCAAGTTCATCATTTCTTAAAGGTGGGGTCTGCTTGAGTCATAACACTGTTACTGGCTGGTTGTAAATTTAATAGTTGGCAGAGTACAGTATAAGTTATAAAGTTGCTGTATGATCATATATTTGATAAGAAGAATGATAGCACTTTTACACCCAGTAGCACATGTACTTTGAAGTGTACGTGAAGACTGCCATGTATACAATCGTAGATACAGTAAAACTCCATTAGTCTGGCATCCAGTGCTCCGGGACTCCTCATGGTCCGGCACCATCAGGAACCAGGAAGTGCTGGGGCAGCCAGACAGGCTTTCCCCATTCAGCTGCTTCTGAAACTGACCAGCAGCTGAATCGGGGAAGCCGGGAGCAGAGCAGCTGGGGTGCTGCCGAGTTGGTCCTGTAGTGCTGCCCCTCGGGGCTGCGGGACCAACCCGGCAGCACCCCAGCAGCTCTTGGGGACGCCTGGGGCAGAGCAGCTGGAGTGCTGCCGGGTTGGTCCAGCAGCGCCAAAGGACTGCGCTGCGGGACCAACCCGGCAGGACCCCAGCTGCTCTGCCCCAGGGGTCCCCGATTTAGCCACTGCTGAAACAGCTGCTCTGCCCGGGGCTTCCTGGAATCAGCCACTGATCTGTTTCAGCAGTGGCTGAATCAGGGACCCCTGGGGCAGAGCAGCTGTGGTCCTGCCGGGTTGGTCCCGCAGCGCCGTCCTTTGGCGCTGCGGGACTAACCCGGTAGCACTCCAGCTGCTCTGCCCCAGGCGTCCCCAAGAGCAGCTGGGGTGCTGCCGGGTTGGTGCCGTAGCACTGCCCCTCGGCGCTGCGGGACCAACCCGGCAGCACTCCAGCTGCTGCAGCTGCAGAGCCGAACTATCGTAAGGGGGGGGGCTATGAGGGGTTTGGAGTGGCATCCCCTCCCACCCCACTCCAGACCCCTCATAGCCCCCCCTTCTGATAGTCCGGCATATCTGATAATCCGGCACCCCCTGGGTCCTAAAGGTGCCGGATTATCGGAAGTTTACTGTAATTAGATTTAGAAGAGACTTCAGGAGATCATCTAGTCTAATCCAACCAACTAAATCATTTCAGCCAGTGCTTCGTCAGGTCTGGCCTCAAAAACTTGTAAGGATGTAGAATTCATCACCTCCCTACGCAACCCCTTCCAGTACTTTACCAATAGTACTTCCACTTCCTAGTGAAATAGTTTTTTTCTAGTATCCAACCTCAGCCGCACCCCTCCTGCAACTTGGGGCCATTCTTTTTTGAATGGTTATCTGTAATTTAGATGTGATACGTTACATATCATAGTGGTGGGGTGTAACGGCATATAGGATATTATACAGCACATAAGATGTGGACAATCAGATATTTTAAATTCATTTTAGTAGCATTAATTTAGCTAAATTTATATGAAAAATACAAAGCAAGAACTGGCAATTGGGTAAGTTAGTTTGAAGAGGCATTAATTGCTCCCAGTTGTCTCAGTAAGAGTAAGAAAGATGTTTCAATACAATATTCCCCTGTACGTAGCTAAGATTCCAAACTTTGTAATTATGAGTTAACCGCTTTAGGGACGTGAAAGTGTAACCATTATACAGTTAACTGATGAGCCGAGGCTCATCAGTTAACCTTCATGGTTACACACAAGCTCCCAGTACACGCAGGCAGCTGGCTTAAAAGCTGACTCCCCATGCACACCGGGGAGTTGCTTCCCCCTGCACCTTCCCCACTGCTGCCTCTGTATGAGAGGCAGCAATGCAGGGGGAGATGGGAACTGACTACTCCCTGCCTTCCCCCCTGTAATCCTGTAACCGTTGGAAAGTTTCATTGGTTACAGTTACTTAAATACATTTTAACATCCCTAAATCCACATGCCTCGTAAGGTACGGTAGTAATTTGATGGTAAAGGAACCAAATAAAGTCCCCCGCCCTTTTTTTGAGAGAGAGAGAGTTGAAATAATGATAAAATGTTTTCTCCAATACTTTTCATTAATCCAAGAATTATAGTAAAGTTAAAGTTCTTTGATTTAGTTTTCATTCTGTCTGTTCTGTTGACTTGTTTGGCAAGTCTCTGGACTTCTTTGGACTTCAGCTTTGCTATCTACAAGATTAAGCTAATAAAGCAGAGTTTTGGATGTATTTGTTTTCTGTATCCCACTCAGAGCGGTAAAATAATTATAGAAGTGAAGAGTGATGAATCTCATCCTTGTATATTTTCTGTGATCCTGTCATCTTAACTTTTTCTTCTTTAAAAGAAGGAAATGTGTCTCTTGTAGGAAGTCAATGGAAACAAGATGCAGGAAGTTACTTTCAGAAAAGGACTTTTCAGCTGAACAAACTACATGATATAGGTTGAACCTCTATAGTGCGGCACTCTCTGGTCTGGCAACATTCATGGTCAACAGTGATTTTAGTTAGCCGGATGTCCAGTTATCATGTGTGTAGCAAAGCTTCCTGTCGTCCCAAGAAGTTTATTTATAGCCACCCATCCTGGCTCTGTGTTGTGTGCTGCTATTTACCTCTACTTTACCCATAAATGTCTTTTAAGATCTCAATGAGCAGTGCAAGTGCTGGTAATGCTGCTACACAATATTGATCCACTGTTGTCTGGCAAATTCCCTGGTTTAGTGCCAGTCAGGTCCTAAGTATACCAGAGTGGGGCAATTCAACCTGTAGTTTAATTATAAACCCTGAAAGAATTTGTGTGCTGATGTTTTTAATCTGAGTATTGAGCAGTAACTTTTTTTTGCAAGGCCAACGCATACCCATCTGTGAATTTACAGTAATTTGGAAAGGAGGATGGCTAGTGCTCCAGTGTTTCAAATTGGGAAGGAGAATAAGTGTGCCTGGGTCTACTTTAAAGGCTTATGGTTCTATAACAACCATGGACAAATCAGTTGAGCCCAAGTTTTCAGAACAATCAGTTAATGGGGAATGCACAGGAACAATGAGTTTTTTGGTTCTCATTTGGCTTTCAGTTTTTGAATGTTACAGTTCATATTCCCAAGCTTTCCCACAATCCTAAAGGCTACAATTTTGGGAGTTGAGGAGGGCTGTTTAAGGAAGGATGAGAGTCTCATGTAAGCAAAAGACTTCAAGAGCAACAGCTTTAAGAAACAGCCAGTGGGTACTTGATGTTACTTACCTGCCTCTGGTTGGGAGATTTAGCTTTTATTGTGATGGGCAGTGAAATCCTGAAATAAAAGCTAATTTTATAGCTGAATAATATTTAATTAAATTTCAAGGGGTAAGAAATGTTATTCATACATTCGGGTATCTCCTTCTGTCTGAAATGACAGTGCGCTATAATTTTCAAACATTATTCTTGGATAGCTAGAACAAGTTATGGTGAGTTGGTTTAGGCAACATTTTTTCTTTCTCCTTTCACTGATTTGTAAATATTGCAATAGTGAACAATGGACTGTTGATGTTCATAGCGACATCTAGTGGACCTGTTATTCAATAATATGAAACACAAATATCACCTACTGGTAGAAAAATGTTTCCTTTTGATTTCATTTACTTAACCATTTTTACAAAGTGTTTCTAGCAAACCCTTATAGCAAATATAGTGAGTATTTATGTATTCAATTTATTTTTTAACAACTTTAGACAGAAGACCCAACCATGGAACGGCCATACACTTTTAAGGATTTCCTTCTCAGACCAAGAAGGTGAGGGGATTTGAATCCTAATAAAATTCTGATTAACTTAAGAAATTATATTTTATTTTTAAAAGAATACTGCCTCATAAATCTCCTCACTTAATACTATCTTGTTCTTTAGCCACAAATCTCGGGTGAAGGGTTTCTTGAGATTGAAAATGGCCTATATGCCAAAGAATGGAGGACAAGAAGAAGAAAGTAGTGATCAAAGGGAGGAATCTGAGGTAAGAAATTTCACTTATTTCCCTTACTATTTCCTCCCTGTTCCGTACTATAACCATTTTAAAGCTTTTGGGTTCATTAAAGTCCAGGTGTTATTCTCAATGCAGTGACATCCTGTATTCCATGGAGGAAGAGCAAATGATGATTTTTTTTTAAAAAAAATTGACTAAAGGAATTATTGCTGTGTACTGGTTTATTTAGCCTCCTCTCCCTTCATCATGTGCCATTTCAAGTCAAGGCTCCTATTGTATGTTTTGCTGCCATCAGAAAATTTATTTCTTTTAAGATTCCTTGCTCCAAAGAACCTAGTAGAGATCTTACATTTTGATTAACCAGATAATTGAGTAGTTGATGGAATTTCCATTGACTACTTAATTAGTCGTTGGGGGGGGAGCTCGTTATCCCCCTGCACCACTCCCTTTGAAATGTACAAGACCTGCCCACAGTTCCCTCTGCCTCTCTCTTTTTTGAAATGTACAAGAGCCACCCATGGCTCTTGTATATTTCAAAAGAAGAAACGCAGGGGGAACCCGTGCCACCAGGGAGCAAACCAGACCTCACTGGCAGGGGTTCCCCTCTTGTGCCGCTTCCTTTGAAATGTACAAGAGCCGCTGGTGGCTTTTGTACATTACAAAGGGAGAGGAGCAGCAGTGGGACCAGCATGAACAGTACTGTTTCAATCCCCACTTTCACTGTTTTCCCCGCTGCCCCCTACCTCCTTTGCCCCCCACGGAGACAGGCCGGAGGGGGGAGGGAAATCGGCTTCTAAGGCAGCTCCCCCCCAGCATCAATTTGTGCTTCCCCCAGCCCTCCCTTGCTGCCTCTCTCTGATAGAGGAAGCAAGGCGGGGGAAAGTGACTGTTAGAGTTCCTACTCGACTACCTGATAAGCATTGGCTTATTGGGTAGTTAACTAGTCACTTACATCCCTAGAACTTACTTAATTATAAGATTTTTGTCTTGATAGGTTTCATTTGGCCAATCTCAGCTTCTGTTTTGGTCTTTTATAACCTGGCAGTTTTTCTTCCTTGAATGCTTGCAACATGTGAGTGAGCCCTCTCTTACACACATATTGAGTCTCCTTTTCAGGGAAAGGTCTGACTCCCTCCGTCCAGTGTAGCCATTGGGAGATGGGTGGCACAGTTTGTGGCTTGGGCTAGCTGTGCAGGTTTATACCCAGAAGGCCTAGCCAGGTGAAGACTCACATGATTAGTCCTCCTTATTGACAAGACGTACTAGTCGGCTATCCCTTAACCCTTCCCTCCTCCAAAAACCAAAGTAATCCCTCTTCTGCACTGAATTTTCATTCACTGCCATTTGTTTATTTTTACTAGGTCCAATTTTATGCCAACCCCTTGAATTAATTTTTTTATTTGTTTTCCACTAAAAAAGGCCATATTTTCACACTGAGAGCAAGCATGTTTTTGTTGTATCATAGAAGTGTTAACCTTTCTATTACAAACTATTTTTAAATGATCTTACTATGTTGTCTTTGGGTTTAATTCTTTTTCATTCTTTCCTTCAATTCTCTTGCCTTTCCTTCTTAAGAGTGTGTATCCTTACCTCTCTTTGTTAGGCTGTTGGTTCCCTTGCTCTAATTTTGTCCCTTTTTTTAAATATTAGTTACCTTCATAAGTAAATTTAAAAGGATTAATAAATGATTAATTGCTGCTGTATGAGTTATGTCTGTACATGTGCATGGATAAAAGATATCAGTAGAATGGGCAATATGGGTGTGTCTACACAGCAAAGTTATTTCAGAATAATGTTCATTATTCTGAAATAACTATGCAGGCGTCTACACAGCAATTCCGTTGCTTTGAAATAATTTCAAAATAACGGATGGCTTATTCTGACTTCTGTAAACCTCATTGTACAAAGAATAACGCCTGTTTCGAAATAAGGCATGTGTAGATGCTCCACTTCTGCTATTTCGAAAGAGCCCCCTCACCAAGGCCATAAGTTATTCCTTTCTAAATCGAGAATGAATGGTTAATCAATTGTTAGAGACTAATGATTAATAGGTTTCTTAGGCATGACTTATAGGATATGTCTACACTGCACAGTTATTTCGGAATAAATTATTCCGGAATAGTTTTTCCTTATTTTGAAATAACACATCTACATTAGGGAAGCCTGCCTCGGACTAATTTTGAGGCTTTCCTGCAGTGTAGACATGTTATTTCAAAATAAGGAATAACTATTCCGGAATAGTTCATTCCGAAATAACTGTGCAGTGTAGACATAGCCTATAAGTCATGCTTAAGAAACCTATTAATCATTAGTCTCTAAAAATTGATTAACCATTATTCCAGCCTTTTCTAGTGTATTATCCCTTCGTAAACTATTTCTTAATGGAACCCTATGAAGTAGAGTTATACTACTTCTCAACATCTATTTCCTTGTTCCTCTCATTTTTCCTGGTACAATGTGTTCTCACACTCCTTCGCATTCTTATTCGTCGTACTCCATTGCTCTGTTTTTTATACTGCTTTCCCATTCTCTCTCACTTTTTCACTCTTCTTCTATTACAGTGGTTTCCAGCTGTTTTTACACTGAGAACTGGCAAACCCATTCACAAACTTTGGCAGACTGGCAACATTTTATTAGCACATTCATTATGCAAATTATGAATATGCAAACGAATTGTTACTGGTCTGCCAAAAGCCCCAGCACCCAGAGCTGCTGCAAACAATCAGCTTCAGTTCCACCAGCTCCCCACCCCTTAGAGCTCCTTCCTCCACACCAGACCTCCCCTATGTTAGCCTCTGTTTCCAGGGCCCCTGGCTGCCGTAGAGGGACATATTACAGGGCCACACAGCTTTCATCCTGGCCACCAGAGGAGCAGCTGCCACAGCCATGAGGCTCTGGCCCCAGCCATTGGAGGAGTGGCCATATGGCTCTGGCTCTGGCAGCCAGCAGTTCGTGTACTGCTTGTCTATTGAATCCTTTTACCCCTTTCCTTTTCTGGAATCTGAGCATCATTGTACTTGGTTCAGTCAAGATCTTTACCTAATGTAAAGTGCATTCGAAAAAGAGAACTATGTTAGGATGCATAAAAAAGGGGATGGGGAATAGTACTGGAAACTAGGGATGTAAAATCCTAAATAATCAATTAACTGGTTAAACATTAGGTTAATCTAATGTTAAAAATGGTTAACCAACTAAGCAGAATTACGAGTGGGAGACTGCTCCAGCCCAGCTGGAGTGGGTTCCCACCCCGGCCTTGTAGGACTGTCCCTCGACTGTCAGTTGTGCAGGACTGGATGCCGGCCCCACATGGGGGCTTGACAGGTCTGGAGCTAGGGATGTAAGCGACTAGTCGACTCTCAGATAAGCATAAGCTTTATTGGATAGTTGCGTAGTCCCTTGACTAGACGTTTCTCCTCCTAGCTGTCTTGCTGCCTCTAATGACGACTTTGGAGTAATTTTCGCACTTTGTGGCCCAATGCACATTTAATTATTTATACACCGTGAGAGAGCCTTGCATCAAATATCGTGTGGTTCAATGATTAGGGCACATACGGGAGAAATGGAAAACCCTAGTTCAAATCCTTATTTCCTCTCAGGCCATTTCTCTCTTCCACTCCCCAGACCATTTTATGTGAATTCAGGCATGCAAAGATAGAGCACTACCACATTAGGCCCTGGAGGATAGGCCAAGGAATGCGTGTTTTGAAGATACTGTTGTGGCTTACATGTGAGCTAAGAGCTTGGGCACCTCGAGAGAGGAAGCTGCATGCATGCTTACTAGTAGAAACTTAGTCACCTGGGAGGCTTTGATGCTGGAAACTCAGACACCTACCTAAAAATGCAGAGTAGGGGCACAACTGTGTAGGCTTTCGGGATCTCCATGGTTCTGAAAAGTTGATTTTTAGATGTCTAAAGTGGCAGTTAGGTACCTGAATCCTTCTGTGGAACTAGCCCCATCTTCCCAGCCAAAATATGCTTTTATATCTCTTTACTTCATGAAGTGGATCTCCTTCTGGCTCTCACAGGATCCCGATACTACAGGACTCTAAGGGTACATCTACACTCCACGCTTATTTTGAAATAAGTTATTCTGAAATAGTTATTCTGAAGTAGCTTATTTTGAAATAGCACATGTACACTGAAGGGAAGCCTCAAAATTAGTCCAAGGCAGGCTTTCCTAATGGGGATGTGCATCTTGATTTAGAGCCGGAGGAGACACTGGGGAGGAATAACTTAGAAGAGCCTGGGTGAGGGGCTATTTCGAAATAGCAGCAGTAGAATGTCTACACACGTCTTATTTCGAAAGAGCTATTTTGGAATAGGCATTATTTCTCGTGAAATGAGGTTCACGGAAGTTGGAATAAGCAGTCTGTTGTTTCAAAATTATTTTGAAATAACAGAATGGCTGTGTAGACGCTCGCATTATTTCAAAATAATGCTAGTTACCTTGAAATAACGTTGCAGCGTAGACGAACCCTGAATCTGAAGTGTCAGAAGGTGAGCGTCATCAACTCCAGTAGAAGTGAATAGGAGTGGAGTGCTCTTAGGCCTCATTTAGCAAAATTTTTAAGTGCCAGCATAACTGCACATGTGCAACTGGGAGTAAAAGTTGCATGCTAATGGTAAGAGGAGGTTTTTGGGTTCAAACGGTGATAGAATTTGGTGTATAGAATCTTGTACTGAGAATGAAGCACGATCAAAAAGAGCCCAAAATGAGAGCTAGTGATACAAGTGCAGGGCGCCATGCTAGGAGATGTTATTCTAGGATAGAGGCCTAAAAAAAAAAAAAGTAATTTATTAAAGGGATAGGGAAGGGACAAACAATACAATATATGTTTTAATAAATTTTAACTTCCCAGCTTATCCCCTGCTTGGACAATTAGCTGGGCTAATTTCTGTTGAAAAATAAACTTATTGTAACGCCGTGATTGTTACACCTGTAGCGTCGTACAAAGTACTTGCTAACGTTGAAGTTGCATTAAGATAGTTTGAATAAATCCTATGAACTGAAAAGCTTATACTGACTTTCTTTTGTTTGCCAAGATATGAGATAATGTTGTGTAACAGTGGGGACAGGTTTTTGTCCCATTCTTAATTTTAATTCTTAATGCATCACTTCAGAAATGTTTAAATAGTAGAGAGCCCCCTAATTCACAGCATTTAACTTTTTTTGTTTAACTTAAATATTATAATTCTTATTTTATCCCTAAGCGTGCATGGGAGGTAGTTGATTCCAATGACTCATCATCTCATCATCAAGAGGAGTTACCGCCTCCTCCACTGCCTCCTGGATGGGAAGAAAAAGTGGACAATCTGGGTCGTACTTACTATGTCAACCACAACAACAGGACGACTCAGTGGCACCGACCAAGTTTAATGTAAGTATTGGAGCAGGACAGTAAACTGATGGGACGTGCAGTTTACGAGTACGGATGAAACTTCTATCCTACAGGTATTATTTTTATGATACAATGGATATCCCAAGCAGTAGGCTAAACAAATCTTAAAATGAGACCTGAAGACATTTAGGAAGTATGTTCATTTGTTGTTTTTTTACAATGACAGGTTTGTTGTAAATTTTGATGTTATCAGGTAATATAATCTTATCTGTGTGTGTGCATGTTCATAAAACACTCTTGATAGTTGACAAGTAAAGGCTGATGTCGTTCTCTCGGGAAACACAATTGTACTTCTTTAAAAAGTGGAATTCTCTTTAAAAAAAAAAAAAAAAAAAACTTGTAGCTAATGAAACACATACCTAGACCATTTTACTATTCTAGACAAATCTGGAGTTAATCAGAGTTTTAATATGAGGCCATTTTGAAGCATATACAAAATCTTAAACTCTTCAGCAGGTGTTGATTGCCACAAGAACGTGGGCTCAGGAAAAAGAGGAATTTCTATATGTAATAGACCCAGTTTGAAACGAGGTGATTCCTTGAACACATAGGGCCTGATCCAGAATTCATAGAAATCAGTGGATGTCTTTCTAGTGACTGCAGTGGATGCTGGATCTAACTCAGAGACCATGTCCTCTGTATGTTGTAGGGATGTAAATGGTTAACCCGTTAACCAGTAAGCCTCCCCCTTAATGAGTGAGGCTTACCAGTTCAGGTTAATAGGTAGGGGCTGGAGCAGCTCTCTGCCCTGGAGCAGCCCTGCTCCCCCACCATAGGTTACACACTGGCTTTTCAGAAGCAGGACCAGCAGGGTTTGCTGGCCGTGCTCCCAAGGAGCCAGCTACAGAGCCCACAGCACAGCTTCCCCATATATAAGCTTTGTACTGCAGAGCCCTCAACGTGTAACTGCTAGGGTTTTCAGTGGTTACCAGATGTTCAGATGGTTACATCTTTTAATGACTCTTTACATCCCTAAAAGCGACAAGGGGTCCTGTGGCACCTTATAGACCAACAGATGTATTGGAGCATAAGCTTTCGTGGGCAAAGACTCACTTTGTCAGATGCATGCTTTCAGGTCTTTGCCCACGAAAGCTTATGCTCCAATACATCTGTTGGTCTATAAGGTGCCACAGGACTCCTTGTCGCTTTTGCAAATCCAGACTAACACGGCTACCCCTCTGATACTTTACATCCCTAATTTGTTGCTGAATGCCCTCAGCTCTTATTGGCTTTAGTGGACGTTAAGGATGTTCAGCATGACTGGACACATGGAAAGTGCTTATTACAAATATAGTATCCAATCCTGGCATGGGCTCACCTAAGTCACAGAAGTTAGACCACCTAGGTTAACAAAGCAGAGGGTAATTTAGTTGAGCTTTCCATATACATGTTTTCTCTACAATAGAATTAATCCTAGAATCATAAGGCTAGAAGGGACCTTGAGAGGTCATCTAGTACAGTCCTCTGCACTCATGGAAGGCTAAGTATTGCCTAGTCTATCCCTGACAGGCATTTGTCTAACCTGCTCTTAAAAATCTCCATGCTTGAAGATTCAACAAACTCCCTAGGCGTAATTGAACAGAACTGGTTGTTGTTTGTTTTGCTGCTTCTGGATGCTGGTTTGTTTCCCAACTGGTCAAAAAGAGGGAAGTGTTTTTTGTTTGCTTGTTTTTTACCCAGCCCAGAAAGTTTTTATAAAGGCAAGCAGATTTTCATTTTCATTGAACCTCGCTGTCAGAAGGTCTGTTTTTTTGTAATTAGTTACCGTATATTTCCACAGTAACCATTCAACCTATATCTCTGCTCAACATTTCTCATCATAATTTGCGTGTATATGACATTCCCCATGCAACTCAGTCACACATATGAAATATGCTCACATTAAAGGGCGGAATCTGACATGTACTAAAGTTGGAAGAGCTTTGGGGAAATCAACAGAAGGAAACAATGAAGCCAGCCTTAGGGAAGTTCTCTGGCTTGCCAGGTTAGATATTTACAGCAGCTTTGCTAAAACTGAAGGTCAGACAGTCACCTCAAAAGCCTATTTTATTCAATAGGATGACATCTCTTCTGAAAAACGTTTGTTGAGATCTTGAAGTAAAGAAGTGCTCTTTAGGTTACCAATCGATAGGAATATTCAAACTGCTATCTTATTTCTGTAATGTTCAGTTTTTCCCTTATTATAGATAGCATTTGAATTTGAGAGTCTAGCTTCATTACTGATGCATTTAGTGATCACTGTAGATTAATCCTAATAGTAAATTATAGATTTTTCTTAAAGGTGTTACAACATTTCAAGTCACGGACTTATAGTATGAAGCTTTCAGTGTTTTTATGTGTTGACAGCTTTTCTTGAAGCTCAGATATTATTTTGCAGTTGTGTTAACTATTGCAAGAATAAAGGGGTCACAAAAGGTATTGGGAGCTTTATGGTTATTGGAAAATGCATTATACAAAGAGATGTCTCCTTATGTGGGTTCAGGAGCTCACAGGTTTTCTTCACGTGCGGTCTTGGTGTCAAGATTTCCATTGTAGGCAAGTTATTTGTGTTTCCATATGCATATATAAAAAGTTTGAATATTATGTACATATATTCTAACTATATACCCTTATAATAGTTAACACAAATTGATCAACAAGGCTATTAGGAACATATTGCAGGTTATTGGGAGGTCTTATACAACAGACTTGTTCAGATTACAGGCAGTCCCCGACTTACGCGGATCCGACTTACGTCGGATCCGCACTTACGAACGGGGCTTTCTCGCCCCGGAGGTCGGGGCGAGAAAGCCCCGTTCGTAAGCTGCTCCGGTGCCCCTGGTCTGCTGGAGACCGTCTCCAGCAGACCAGGGGCACCGGGCGGGTTCCTGCACTTCTGAGGCTTTGCCAGAGCAAAGCCTCAGAGGCGCGGGACCCCCCCGCGGCTGCGGCTTCAGTCCGGGAGCCGGTGGTCTGCTGGGGGGGGGGGGCGCGCAGCTAGTGTGCTCCCCCCCTCCCCCCCAGCAGACCAGGCTTTTGTTTTGGACTCTGGGGCAGAGCAGCTGGGGCGCTGCCGATGGGTCCTGCAGCGCCCGCTCTGGGCACTACTGGACCAACCCGGCAGCACCCCAGCTGCTCTGCCCCAGGCGTCCCCAAGTCAGCTTCTGCTGAAACTGACCAGCGCTGACTACAGGAAGCCCCAGGCGGAGTTGCTCTGCCCCGGGCTTCCTGGAATCAGCTGCTGATCAGTTTCAGCAGCAGCTGACTTGGGGACGCCTGGGGTTCTTAAGTTGATTCTGTATGTAAGTCAGAACTGGCGGTCAGTTTCAGCAGTGTCTGAATCTGGACGCCAGTTCCGACTTACATACAGATTCAACTTAAGAACAAACCTACAGTCCCTATCTTGTACGTAACCCGGGGACTGCCTGTATTTATTTGATAAGAGCATGCTTACAATAACAAGAATTGTAAAAGAGAAGAGAAATCTTCAGCATACCTATTAAGTTTAAATGAATCACTTTGCTAAGAGATTCTAATTTACATCAAGCTGTGTAATGTGTGTAATCTTTTCATACTGGTGGCCAAGGGTCTTTTGTGTTTTTAAATCTACATTTTTCATTATCACAAAATATGATAGACTTAAATTTAAATGCCATCCATCATTGAGTAAGATAAAATCATACATCTACATTTATTTTGCTCTTTAACATGTAAACTACTCCTTTTCCACAATAAGATAATTATTAAAGTAACATCTTTTGAATGTTAGTTTATATTTATTTTCATAATTATGTAAAGCCATGTTGTCTACATAACTTAAAACCCTACTGTTTATTTTAAGTTGCCTTAGACTTTAGATATGAATATTTTTATGCAAACGGTGACGCACAGATTATATATTTATTAAAAATAATAGTTTCAATAATGAATAATTATACCCTTTTATTCAATTCATTTTGCATTGCTTTAAAAACCAACTAATGTAATGGAATTTTGGATGTGTTATACTGAATGTTGGGACTGTACTCAGTTGTCTAACAGTGGAATTGTCAGACAAACATGTTTTCATTTTTTGAGTACAGGTTTGGCTGATAGAGCCAATTGGGTAGATGTAATGTATGAAGGTTTTTTTAAGGCATTGGCTTTAGCACTGCACAAAAAGCTAATTAAAAATTAGCACAATACATTCTCAATAAGAATGGAGACGGCACAGAAGAAAGTCACAAAAAGTATTGAAGCAAAATACAGGACTATGTAGCACTTTAAAGACTAACAAGATCTAATAAACCATCTTGTTAGTCTTTAAAGTGCTATATAGTCCTGTATTTTGCTTCAGCTACACCACAGTAACACAGCTACATTTCTATCACAAAAATTATTGGCAATCTGGAGAAAATGTCTGAGTGAGAGACTTAAAGAGCCTAATCTGTTTAGCTTATCAAAAAGATTGATTGATTGCAGCATATAGGGATCTTCATGGGGAGAAAATACTGGGCTTTAAAGTGCTCTTTATTCTTGAGAAGAAAGATAAATAATAGGAATGAAGGGCTGGTAGCTCAAGGAAGGGAGACAAATTTAAATTGGAAATGTAGCCACAAATCTTTATAATGGGTGATTAATCAGTGGAAAAGGGAAGCAGTGGATTCTTCCTCTCTTGATAGCTTTCATATCAAGAGTGGATGCCTTTCTGGAAGTTGTGCTTTATAATGGCTCCTTCTGGCCTTAAGCTCTTAAATCTATACAACAGAAGTAGGAAACATAGGGGCTTATGTGATTTCCAGTAGTATCCTCTCACTCACAGGTTAGTATTTCAAACACACCCTACTTGGATAATGAGGAAATGTGGTAATGAGAGTTTCAGGGTGTGGTTCTATGTGGCTCTTGAGACTGTAAATTGTAGCTGTTGAAGGTCATTGTTAGAACTGATAGAAATGTAGCCGTGTTAGTCTGGGGTAGTTGAAGCAAAATGCAGGACAATGTAGCACTTTAAAGACTAACAAGATGGTTTATTAGATGATGAGCTTTCGTGGGCCAGACCCACTTCCTCAGATCAAATAGTGGAAGAAAATAGTCACAACCATATATACCAAAGGATACAATTTAAAAAAATGAACAAATATGAAAAGGACAAATCACATTGCAGAACAGGAGGGGGATGCAGGTGCGGGGGGGGGGGGGGGAGGAAGGAAGGTAAGTGTCTGTGAATTGATGATATTAGAGGTAGGGAGAGTGGGATGTTTGTGAGTTAATGGTATTAGAGGTGATAATTGGGGAAGCTATCTTGGTAATGGGTGAGATAGTTCAAGTGTTTGTTCATTCCTTTTTGGAGAGTGTCGAATTTTAACATGTCATTCATGTTAAAATTCGACACTTTCCAACAAGGACTTAACAAACACTTGAACTATCTCACCCATTACCAAGATAGCTTCCCCAATTATCACCTCTAATACCATTAACTCACAAACATCCCACTCTCCCTACCTCTAATATCATCAATTCACAGACACTTACCTTCCTTCCTTCCCCCCCCCCCCCGCACCTGCATCCCCCTCCTGTTCTGCAATGTGATTTGTCCTTTTCATATTTGTTCATTTTTTTAAATTGTATCCTTTGGTATATATGGTTGTGACTATTTTCTTCCACTATTTGATCTGAGGAAGTGGGTCTGGCCCACGAAAGCTCATCATCTAATAAACCATCTTGTTAGTCTTTAAAGTGCTACATTGTCCTGCATTTTGCTTCATTGTTAGAACTGTGATTGTGTTAAGAAAAACCTTTGAGGGCTGCAATTTCAAGCCATCAGGGCCATAAATGCAGCTCCCCGTTACTCCCAACATGCTCCCTGCCCCAGAGGTGTAGCAACTGGCTCTTGTGGGTCTGTGCCTGCTTGGGATTCCCTCATTCTAATGGGATCTCCAGAAGGGGAATTGTAGGTGGCTTTCACTCCCAACTACTTGCATTTCCCTTTTGGGGATTCCCCTGCAAGGGAATTACTATCTGACACTGAGCCAAAATACATTTCCTTTGTCCCCCTCTCTGCAGACCCTGGCTCAGGTAGCATGTTGAGAGTGGGGAGAAACTGCTAGAGTTCAATGTGATTAAATTACTTAATTTCTACTTCATGCAAAGGGGGCTGAGCAAGCAAGAAATCTACCCCAAAGTATTGATTGTGGCTTTTTGACCTTCCTGAAAGAACATTTAGTCTTCTACCAGTGTGAAATAAATTGTTGGTCTGAGGCCAGTTCTTTCTGAGGAGGCTTCCATATCACAAAATCTCTCAATAAATTACCCTCTTTTATTGGCAGTCTCAATCAGAGAACTATGATTGACTTAAGCAGAGAGATGGAAGTTGTCTCCCCCCTCTTGTGATGGTTTCTCTTAGGTCAGGAAATAGTGCCCAATGGTGAGATACCCACCACATTACCTGAAATAAGTATGCCTACAACTAAAGGCCCATTTCTTCAACCAAGGGGGTAGACCCATTTGACCCAGGCCACAAAATGAAGCAACAAATGGAAAAAGAAGAAATGGGAGTGAGATCCGAAATTTAGAAAATCAAGGTACTAGAAGGAGATGCTGAGCAGAGAACCCCAGGCAGGGTCACAGACGTGTTGTTGGACATTACCTAGAGGAATTCGCCCGGAAACATGGTCAGACAAGGAACTGGAAATAAGCAGTGCAGTCTCAGACGTTCTAGGAGGTGGCCTTATGACTATGATGGGCTACCTGCACCATTCAAGAATCTCAGCAGAGCGTGAAGGGGGATGGTGTATACCAGGCCCTTGTCTGCTCCCCCGGGGGGAGGCTTAGGACACCTGCAGAGATTCAGTACAGCACCCGCCAGAAGAACTCTGGGATTGTCTTTTGGAGGCTGGCTAGGTCCCAAGAGAAGGGATTCTGGGTGTTGAACTGATGCCAGAGCATGAGCAGAAGTAGTTGGTTGGTCATGAGTGCCCACAATGGCCAATTGGAATATTCACTTGTGGGCTGCTCTCCCTGTTTTTATATATATGTGTGTATATATATGTATATATATAATTTCAGTTTCTAATGTTGTTGTCCAAGTAGCTGCAGTGAATACTCAAATCTATTATTCTATGTTTTAATTACACAGAAATCTTATGATTGACTTCTGGTTTTATTTGCTCAGGGCTAAGTGTTGCTCTGTTTAAATATACTTTGACAGAGGTCTGAGAAGAATCTTATGTGTCTTTTTAATGACTTATAGATGGACAGAGGATCTGGATTTACAATGGGGAAAATGTGTTAATTTAGCATTAATAGCTTCCCTGTTCTCCTCTCTCTCCTTATTCATTTCCACATTGTCCAGTGATGTTGCATCTGATTCGGACAACAACATCAGACAGATAAACCAAGAGGCAGCCCATAGGCGGTTTCGTTCCCGGAGACACATTAGTGAGGATTTGGAGCCTGAGCCTATGGAAAGTGGCGATGCTTCTGAAGTATGTAACATGAGTCTTGAAATCATTTCATCAGCATTAAGAAACTGTTCTATGGTGTTCTGAGAGTCCCTATAGGGAAGTTAAATCCCTTTAAATGGATGGTTTTTGATTGTAAGTTAATACACACCATTCACGGGACTGTTTTGACATGTTTTTTGAGGTAGCTGCCTGAGCCAAGGAAAAAAACTGAATGAGATCCTGTTTCTGAAGCTGTGCAGATTCACATTTCTAATTTTCCATAATCTTTTCCTTTTGTCAGCCCTGGGAAACCATTTCAGAGGAAGTGAGTATAAGTGGTGATTCCTTAAGCCTCTCATTGCCACCACCCCCAGCTTCTCCAGTGTCTCGGACCAGTCCTCTGGAGCTATCTGATGAACTGAACAGAAGACTTCAGGTCACTCCTGATTCCAATGGGGAACAATTTGCTTCTCTGATTGTAAGCAGTGTGTTCACTATATACATTATTGAACAAACCTGATATGGTCTGAATCATCCTTCTGTGTAGGTAGTAGTTCGAAAATTATTATGAATCCAGTCATATTTTACACTGGAGGGCTTGGATTCTTTTTTTAATAACTTCAATTTTCTCCCATAATTTAATTTTTAAGGTTGAACAAGAGCAAGAATGATTAAATATGCATGTATTTTAGAATGTGGAAGTTAAATCCTAGTGAAGAAATAGAAAGGAGCATAAACCAAAGAGGACTTTAAAGAACAGCAACACAGACTCAAAAGTAATAGCATGATTTTTTTTAAAACATCAGAAGCAGAAAGCCGGCTCAACAACCAGTGCGGCCAATGCATAATTGAGATGCTAACCAAGCGCTCAAGGACAGTAAGGTCATTGTGGAGAAACTAAATGAATTATTTGCTTGCTGAGGATGTGAGGGAGATTCCCAAACCTGAGCCATACTTTTTAGGTGACAGCTCTGAGGAACTGTCTCAGATTGAGATGCCATTATAGGAGGCTTTGGAACAAAATGATAAACTGTAATAAGTCACCAGAACCAGATGGCATACACTCAAGAGTATTGAAGGAACTCAAATGTGAAATTTCAGTTAACTGTAACCTATTCTTGGAGTCATTGTGGCTCTTTCTCTGAGAACATCTACTCCATGTAAGGCAGCAGTCAAAAAAGCAAACAATGTTAAGAATCATTAAGAAAGGGATAAATAATAAGATAGAAAATATTGTATTGACACTATATAAATCTATGGTATGGCCTCAATCTTGAGTACTGTCTGCAGATGTGGTTGCCTCATCTTTTTAAAAAAAAAAAAAGAGAAAGAGAGAGATGGGAATTGGAAACAGTTCAAACTAGGCATATGGAATGGTTTCCATATGAGGAGAAATTAATAAAACTGGGATTTTTTTATCTTAGAAAAGAAGTAACTTAAGTGGAATATGCTTGAGTTCTATAAAATCATGACTGAAGCAGAGAAAGTAGATAAAGTGCTATGTGTGCCACCTTGTAACAAAAACTAGGGGTCACCAAATGAAATGAATAGGCAGCAGGTATTCAATGAAAGAAAGCATTTCTTCACACAACACACAGTCAACCTGTGGAATTCTGTCAAAGGATGTTGTGAAGGCCAAGCTTATACAGAGTTAAAAAAAAGAACTAGATAAATTCATGGAGGACAGGTCCATCAATTGCTATTAGGTAGGATGGGCCAGGATGGTGTCCCTAGCCTCTGTTTGCCAGAAGCTGGGAATGAGTGATAAGGAATGGATTACTTGATTACCTGTTTTGTTCATTACCTATGGGATATCTGGCACTAGCCAATGTTGAAAGACAGGATACAGGGCTAGAGGGACCTTTGGTCTGATTCTGTATAACCATTCTTATGTATCTTCTAGACTGTTGTAGTGTTTTTAAAAACAGAACACTGGATAGTGCCACGATAATCCAAATTGTAGGCAGTAGACAAAATCCTATTTCTACTAAAGTTAATGGAAGTTTTGCCATTGACTTTATTGGAGCCAAGATTTCACCTAGTGTCTTTAAAAATATTTCTGTCTTATAGCATATTTTTAATGCCACCTTTTAATTATTAAAACAGAATATTTTAAAAATCCTCTTTACTTTTTACTGTTCACTTTTTGCAGTTCAGTTAGAAATAGACTTGTCAGTTTTCCTGTCAAGTTCTGGCAAAATATCACAACGTTGAAATGAATTGCACATCACTGTGAACTGTTTATTTTGTTTTTCAGTGTGTGGTGGTTTGGTGTGGGTGTATGTATTAGAATTTTAAAACAAATAGGGAAATGCGTTTCTTGATATTGGGTTTCAGCAAATGCTAAATTTCAACTGAAAAGTTCCTTTGAATTTGATTTTACAGCTTGATGTTAGAATGTCACCACTCAAAGTACTAAAAATAACAAACTATGCTAATGTTACTTGAACAGGCTTATCAAGTTTCTCTTACATGAAAAAGAGCTTCCTCTATTTTGGTTTAATTTTTCAGTAATTTCTATTAAAATATTATCCTGGGATGAACATTTTTTGAAATCCTACTCCTGGAAATTATCTTAACTTTATAGCACTGCTACAGTAATGGTCATCTTTCAAATAAAATATTGATTCTGAGTATGTTTGTAATAGACGAACATAAGAACATAATACATACGAAAACAAATATTTGTAATGTATATAAAAACAAATGCTGTCTCTTAAATTGGAGCTTGGCAAAGCCCTCACAGTTTAAACTGGATCAAATATTTTGAAGGGCTTAAACAAAATGTTTAGCTGTGGGACCAGAACCTCAGAAAACCCCATCTTATTTTGTATAAGGTTCATACAGAGTAAGCCCATAAATGGTTTGACTTCCTTTATCAATGTAACAAAGAGATGCACAGCTGTTATCCTATGTAACAGCTATTTACACTAGGTTTATTAATAAACAAAAGTGATTTTATTAAGAAGAAAAAGTAGGATTTAACTGGTAACAAATTATAACAGATCAAAGTGAAGCTTCAGGGGGGTAGCCAAGTAGTCTGTACAGGATATACTTAAACATTAACAAATGGTTTGGTAGCACTTTATAGACTAACAAAACATGTAGCTGACCAGTCATCTGAAGAAGTGGGCTGTGCCCATGAAAGCTCATGTTACCATCCACATGTTTTGTTAGTCTATAAAGTGCTACCAGACTATTTGTTGTTTTTTTAAGGTCAAAGTGAGTTACTAAACACAATAGAACAAAACACACCAGCTAAGCTTTATACTCTAAGGGTGCATCTTCACAGCAGGGCTTAACTGTAAATAAGCTATGCAAATTGAGCTACAGCAATTGCGTAGCTTATTTTGAAATTGGGAATGTCTACACAGCACTTATTTTGAAATTGAGTACTCTTCCTCCGACTTGCCTTACTCCTTGTACAATAAGGGTTACAGGAGTCATAGTAAGAAGTCCTCCAGCCTGACAGCATTTCAAGATTATTTCAAAATAACTGCCTGCTGTGTAGACGCAGAATGTGTTATTTTAAAATAATTCTAGTTATTTTGAAATAATGTTGCTGTGTAGACATACCCTAAGAAACTTGTTACATGCAAAATGCAGGACAATATAGCACTTTAAAGACTAACAAGATGGTTTATTAGATGATGAGCTTTCGTGGGCCAGACCCACTTCCTCAGATCAAATAGTGGAAGAAAGTAGTCACAACCATATATACCAAAGGATAGAATTTAAAAAAATGAACAAATATGAAAAGGACAAATCACATTGCAGAACAGAAGGGGGATGCGGGGGGGTGGGAAGGGGGAGGAAGGAAGGTAAGTGTCTGTGAATTGCTGATATTAAAGGTAGGGAGAGTGGGATGTTTGTGAGTTAATGGTATTACAGGTGATAATTGGGGAAACTGTCTTGGTAATGGGTGAGAAAGTTCAAAGACTTGTTAAGTCCCTGTTGGTAAGTGTCGAATTTTAACATGAATGACAGTTCAGAGGATTCCCTTTCAAGTGCAGATGTAAAAGGTCTTTGTAGCAGAATGCAGGTGGCTAAGTCATTTAGAGAGTGTCCTTTCTGGTTAAAGTGGCAAGAAACTGTTTTCTCTTTGTGATCTTGTCTGATATCTGTTTTGTGGGCATTAATCCTTTGGCGAAGTGTCTGAGATGTTTGTCCAATGTACATAGCAGACGGACACTTTGTTACATGCAGTTTCTTACCCTAACAGTTCATCTTTTCTCTGAAGCTTCCTAACTTGGCCCTGATCCTTTCCTCTGTGCACGCTTAGGGTACGTCTATGCATAAGGGCTAACGTTGAATTAAGCTGCACAACTTCAGCTATGTCAGTTGCATAGCTTAGGTCAAAATAGCGTGACTCGGCTTTTGACTTGCTTTACTTATCAAATGAGGGTTACCATGAGTAAGAAGTCCTCCAGCTCCACATATTTCAAAATAGTGGCTTGCTATGTAGACACATGAGTTATTCTGAAATAATGCTGCAATGTAGACATACCCTTAGATGTTTCCAGCAGTCATCTGGGTGGTAAGCATCAGTATCCTGGCATCTGGCAGGCCCTATTGTTTGGTTTTCCTGTTTCTCTGTTACCAAAGGCAAGAATCCTTTGTGTTCAGTTAAACTTTTGACTCTTCCAGTGGAAAAGTACAGCCTCCAAAGTGGGTTCCAGCATGAGATGCCCTAGCCACATGTCTTGCCAGCACCATCCATAGTCCAAACTTATAGGAAGAACAAGATTATTCACAGATCATTGTCCTGAACACTGAGATGTTAAGTTCCTTGAGTACAACTAATGGCCCTCAGTTAGCACATTTAGATCAGTAAATGGGTTTATACTTTTATATTTCTGACGTCACATAAAGGAATGATACAGGCACACACATGGAATATACACATTCCACAGATTATTACTTTTAAGTTCCATGGAGTATTTTGCATAAAGTGTGTTTGAGTTATGTCATTCCTATTCATACGCATATTTTAATAAAGGCGATGCCACATTACACTTGTATAATCTGGTAGATTGATGATGTCATGGAGGATAAGTAATATGATTGCAAGTGTGGGACTGTTTTGTGTGTCTGATAAAATAAACAATGGTAAATATTTAATCAGTCATAGAAAACTGAATATATTGTTGTATATTGAATATAATAGCACATCTTATTGTAGTTCAGGAGATAAAAAGCCTAAATTGAGAGAAGTTCTAGTTAAGTATTTTACAAAGTTAAGTATATGTAAATTCTGCTCAGAGTCTGTTTGAATAGATGTCTTGTGGTGATTTGAATGTCAGCTACAGGCTACTTAAGCAGAGTCTGTAGCCCCAATCCGGAGCACGGGGCCTTTGTAGATATGCACTGATTTCATTGGGACTCCATGATGAGGACAGGAGACTAGCTATGGCTGAAAAAATTGTCTAAATCAAGGTGCATCAATAATAATTCATATCCCACATACAACGTATGTAGCAGCAAAATGAGTTTTTCTCTTTAAAAGTCTGATTTTTCACTTGTAATACAATTTTTGCTCTAATAGGTTTGAATCTTTTGAGGAAAGACTGGAGCTTGACACACCCCTTATTAACTAACTTTTTGTTCTTTAGTCGTATTTCCTTCGCACTTAGGAGTGTCAGTCTGAATCATTCTTCAAACAGGCCAGATAACTGTAGTTTAGCTATTCCATTTTTCATATATTGTTTGCCAGTTGTCCTCTGCATAGAATGTCTGAGAGATGAATTGTGCAAATAAACAGTCTAAAAATACCCAAGATCTATTTCTATAAAGAACCTGCAGTTTCATTCAGATGGTATCGAAAAGCAGTTCAGTAAGCAGCTGACATACGAAGAGTGCTTGTCAGCTAAATTAGTAGGCTTGCAACAGTTCTAGCTGATGCTAGAAAGAGAGAATATGGTTTCAAATTAGGGTTTTGAAACTCAGTGATTTTTCTTTCCATCTTATGGGATTCTCGTGAGTAGTAAAAAAAAAAATCATTGTCAATAAGCCTACTGCCTTGAATCTATAGTCCAGAGGCTAGCATGTGAAGCTAGTACATTATTTTATATTAGAAAGCTAGTGGTTTTTTTTAACATTGAGTCAGTATTATCCTGAGAACTCACCTTGTCAGCAGGTGTTGAGCCTGCCAGCTGTTGCTGAGACCTGGTTCATCATTGCAAGTGAATCTTTAACCCTATCCTATGCATGAGGAGATTGGAGTAGCTACCTGCAGAGCTAGGGGATTAGGCAAAACAATTCTTGAAAAGGAACCTTGGCAGCAGCCAAAGCTGAAGGCTGTCTTTGTGTTTAATTTTGAGTGGTTCGTTTATAAAGCTACTTTCCCTGGCAGTAGCCTGTATTTTGACATAGAAAGGGAAGGCCACCTGTTCAGGCTTAGATTTCAATATAAAAAATTGAGTGGGACCAACTTTCATATTTGTAAAGGTCTAGCAAGGTGATTCTTTGGGTTCATCAGTAAACTAGTACAGTGCTTCTGAAACTGTGGGTGGGGACCCCAGTTTAATGGGGTCGCTAGGACTGGGTTAGGCTTGCCGAGGCCCTGTGTCGAAGCTTGAGGCTGACCATCCGGGGCTTAGCCCTGAGAGTTGCAGCTCAGATTACAGTATCTCTGCCTGCAGTTGAAGGCCTGGGGTTTTTGTTTTGGATCCTTCCACATGGGACAATGGGGCTTGGGCTGGCTCAGGCTTCAGTCTCCCATCTTGGAGTCATGAAGTGATTTTTGTCAGAAAGGGATTGTGGTGCAATGAAGTTTGAGGACCCCTGCAATAGTCCTGCCACTCATAATATCTCCAAAACGATACCTTTTTCAACTAAAAAGGCTATGATACTATGGAATCTTTTGAACCCTCAATCTCACTGCAGCACTGTAGCCCAAATCTGGAGGTTGAGGTCTATACATGTACAATGTAATCTCTAAGGGTATGTCTACACTACCCCGCTAGTTCGAACTAGCGGGGTAATGTATGCATACCGAACTTGCTAATGAAGCCCGGGATTTGAATTTCCCGGGCTTCATTAGCATAAAGCCGGCGCCGCCATTTTTAAAAGCCGGCTAGTGCGAACCCCGTGGAACGAGGTGTACAGATAGTTCGAACTACGTAGCCATTCCGAACTATCTAGCCCGTGCCGCGTGTAGCCGCGCGGCACGGGGTTCGCACTAGCCGGCTTTTAAAAATGGCGGCGCCGGCTTTATGCTAATGAAGCCTGGGAAATTCAAATCCCGGGCTTCATTAGCAAGTTCGGTATGCATACATTACCCCGCTAGTTCGAACTAGCGGGGTAGTGTAGACATACCCTAAGTAAGTTATGTCTACAACTATGTGGTCTCCATATTGTGCAGTTTTTGTAGTCCTTTTGTAGTCAAGTGTCTGGAGCCAGGAAATACAGTTCAGTTGTTTACCAGTATTACTTTGTGTCACACTTAGTATTGACCATGATCACAATTATACCATGAGTAAGGCCCTACTTCAGTGGCAGGATGATGGTCAAATAATTGTGGGCAAGACATAGATAATCTTGGAAAAGTAATAATGGACCTTTTATTAATTATGGCAATCTGGAAAAGCTGCAAAAGACCTATTTGTTTTAAAACAAATTGCTGGAACAATACAAAGACTCAAATACCATGTTATATCTACTATTTTTTAAAATAATTAGACATTATGCTGTAAGTATTACAGTCATTAAGGGGGAGAGGGGAGTGACCAGCCAAGTCCTACCCCTATCAGCTTGGTTAAATGGGATTCTTTTATACTAATAGGGAAACAAAGGTATGTTTCAAATCTCAAAATGTATGCAAAACTTTGGACTGTTCAAAATAAACTAAACCAAAAATGTGGTTGAAGTCTAGTATTGAAGAAGCCACAATTTGCGCAGTTTTGCAAAATAAGTAGGGCCTTAATCATCAGCTTTATGATATTGCATGTTTTTCTTTAAGCGTTAGTTCGTTTTGCAGTAGTGGGAACCAGCATGTCGCAGTACATAAAGAGAGATTTAACTGCTACAACTGTCAAAATAGACTTTTTATGAAGACAGTAATCTTCATATTCACCTGGAAAGCTGGGTAATCCATCTGACAGTCTAATAAACTCAGATTTTATCTAAAAAATATAGGTAAGAGATGAACATAAGTTTTCCCCAGCATAAGAACTGGGCATGCTGTATATTGCCTTGTGGAGGTTTCCTTTCATTTGTGGTTCAGAAACCATGTGGTATGGAGGACATCTAAGATCACAGATGCTCTCCTGTTCTGACTACCAATAAAAACTTTGTGGTGGTCAGAGTAGGAGAGCATCTGTGATCTTTAATAAGTTCATACTCCGTTCCCTATCAGTCTTTTACCACTATGATTGTGGCATCTGCTGCTAGGCTGTTTTTTTGATAGGCGAGGACTGGGACATTTACCTGTCTGCAAATAAGAGTGTCTCTGTTTCCTCTAAACCCAATAGCCAGCTGTATTATATAGAAAAACCTGCTTTTTAACAGCGAGAGTGAGCAGTGCCCACAGGCGACTGAAGCACATGCCTGATAGTTATTAAATGTCTCTTTATCATACCATCTGTAATGTTGATTATGATTACAGTTACTGTAGTGATTGGTACAATATAAATAGGTATACAGAATGACAGAAGGCTAAGAGTAATATCTGTTCTAATCCTCCTAATGAGTGGAACATCTGTGTTAAATTACTGAGTTACATTTTGCTATTAGTTTCACTTCCATTACACTATGTCTGCACAACAGTGGAAGATGTGACTTGAAAGCAGGATAGACATACCCATACATGCTTGTTCTAGCTATTACACTGAGTATAACAGTAAAAAGGCATTGGCACAGGCTTCAATATGTGTTGAACAAGCTCACCGAGTACCCTGGTTATGTACTCTCTTTGCTAGTCCTCACTGAAGCCCTTGTCACCATGTCTTCACTGCTGTTATAGTGTGATAGCTAGATTAAAGCTAGCACAGATGTATCTATTCAGGTGGCAAACGATCATTTCTATTGCAGTGTGGATACAGTCAGTCTGTATACAGTGACACATAAAGGTGCTCTTCCTATTGCTGGCTTTTGAAAGTAGGAATTGATGCTGGGAAGTATGTTTGATGTTGCATTCATCCTTCCAACCCATAACCAGGGCATTCCCTGAGCTTTCAGCTGAAGTGGCATAGAAACAGATGGTCAGAAGCACCATGGGACTTTGACTTAGCATTTCATTTGGGGTCAGCTTTCCCACTTTGCTGCCAGTTACAAGACTGCTTAAACTGCTGTTTATTTTCCCAGAGAAGCTGCAGAGTAGACAGCTGTCTTCCCTCAAATTTTATCCATAAGGCAACCATAACTTTGTCTGTTAAATAACAGGACAAGATGTGTGGACAGCTTCTTTCTGTTCCCAGCCAGTTCAAAACAAGCCCAGGGTGAAATGCTGAGAATTTAAGAACATTTTGATTGTGATGCAAGGTTTTATAGAAATATAAAAGAGATAGTGATTACAGGGCGGCAAGCATGATTTATTTTGGACTGTGAGAACAATGTTGAAAAACAGAAATGAATTTGATAAAATGAAAATTTGTGTGTTTAATGCAATTCAATTTAGGAAGTTTCTCCTTTCTTTTAGCAGAGAGATCCTTCTTCAAGATTGAGATCTTGCAGTGTAACAGATGCGGTTGCTGATCAGTCTCACTTATCACTGGTAAACCAAAGTTAATTTTTATTTCTTCTGTATTTGATTTTATTTATACTGTGGTTCTGAATGGTACCTTTTCCTGTTGCAATGGCTTCCAAACATTTATATATAAGTGGTATGAATATGACTACCACTCAATAACTGATTCCAAAGTAAGGTTGTTTCATTGGCCAATCCAGTAATGAGGTTATACTTGTCTTACAAAAAATTTAGTTAAGATGATTAAAGAGAGTGGATTAAATGGTGGGCCCCCTGAAATTGATCGAATTTTTGCCATGTACTTTACTGGGAGATATGATTAGAATTGGGCAAAATTGGTGACATTTTCATTTAATTTGAGAGATGGGAGGATTTTTTTGGAGAAAGGAAGAAATAGGGAGGAGTGTTAGAGTAAGCTAAGAAATTAACTAAATCCATTTGAACCGGAAAAGGCTTCATATCCCACTATATTTCTTAAATAGGAAAAGTATATTTGAGTTCTCTTTTTTGCTCCATAATTAGAATCCTGCTAATTCGTGGATGATATCTTTTTTTTTTTTTTTTTTTGCAATTTTGAATACAAATTTTGTATCCAGAACTCTGCAGATTTGCAGATATCTGTGGATCATATTTGGAAATGCAGATACTAATTTTGTATCTGAACAGGGCTCTATCCATAGATAAGTAGCTCTTTACTACTAATGTCCAGCAAGCTCTATATTATTTTCAAGAGAATTGGGAAAAGTGGTAATGACACAGTTCAATTTACTTAAAATAAAATTGTATCAGATCAGCATTTGACTGTAGCTGTCCAGAATATTTAATAATGGATGACATTTCAACAAAACATTAACATTTCCTGTAGAAGTTTCTGCAGATATCTTTTGCCTGTTTTGCCAGAACTGTAAATATGGGCATATGAATGAAAAGAATCTTTAGACTTTTCCCTTTCAGTAAATTACAAAATATGAATAAATATAGTGCTTATGTTGTCATCATTTTTATTGTTAAATTGATATGATTGAACCATTGAATTTGAAATGACTGCTTTTTAAATAGAAACTTCTAGTTACATTAAACATTCAACAATTTTTTCCTGTTAGAATTGGTTAATTCAACATAAAGCTGGAGATTATGTAATGATTTGAAATATGACATTATGATAGTGATTTTTCAATAATAGATGTTTCTGTAAGTATTTAATTAAATGTATGTAAAGTACTACGCAGCTATTTATTTACCATCCTGCACTAAAAATATTATGGCTCACACAAAAATGTACTTAAGCTGTCTCTTCTTCCTACTCTCAGTGATTGGCTTCTGCTGGAATCTGCACCAGCAAGCTTCTGCTTTTTCCAATATTTTGATTCACTTGTGTTTGTGGGTTGTTCGAACTGATGTACGAAGTTAGGCTTTGTTATGGCTCTTCCTTTAATTTTGTTTTATCATGTTTACTAAATGAAGTTAGGTGCTCAGAACATCAGTATAAAAATAAGCATAACTTTAAAACTGGGACATACTTGATCTAAATAATCATCAGCCTCTTCTGGATTAACAATCATTTTTCTTCTAGTAACTAAATCCTTACTTTATTTCTAAATAAGCTGTCTGTCCTGGAACATACTGCTCCTTACTGAAAGCTTGGAACACCAATTTCTTTTTTTATCATTATTATTCTGACTTTCACAGAGCTGCACACTCACTGCTGGCCAGAAAATTGCCTCTTCATTTCTAAACGTCTGTGCTCTATGCTTGTAGAGCTGAAGATGTACAATTATTTTTATTTGGAAAAAGTAATTTTTTAAAAGACCTTACATTATAGTAAAGGTTCTGTCATTATCATAGCACTAGAGTCCTGCATCACGATCATTAGGCTAGTGCCTCAGTCTTTGAATGTATAAATGGCATGTTCTTCTGAGTTATCAGTGAATGATGGCTTCATTTTTCTTGCTGCTATCTTTTATTTAGCATTACCTGAGTCTAACTGATCTCCATTGAAAAGTGTGTCAGAAAGGCTATGGTTCCTTATTCCTGAGGATGTGAGCGTAAGCTATTACCGTCATCACTAAACATACTTATCTGTAACATTAATTATCATTTAACAGCAGAGTGGTCCATCTAGGAGAGCTCGTTCTTCAACTGTCACAGGTGGTGAAGAACCAACGGTAATAATACTCTTTATCAAACACTTTGTGTAAATGAAATCTGGGTTGGGTTGAGCATCTTTGACACTGGATATTTTTCATATAGCAGCAGTATACTGTACTGGTTTAAAGTTTTTTGAAGTTCTAGCTAAGTTTTAACATTTATTTTTCAGTTTTTAGCTTAAAATCCTTTTGAAGTTGTGTGAAATCACAGTAATATTGGCACATTATAAAAATACAGATATCATGCAATTGATTTTAACAGAACAATACTCTTCATAAATAGCATTAACTCTTACTCAGAAATTGAAAGATATAGCACTTCATTTTTAAATACAAATAAACCCTTTAAAATGTAGCTTGTACCATTTGCGTTGACTTAACACTAGAATAAGTCAGTTGTATTCTTAGCCTTGATCCAGCTTCGGGAACAATACAGACAGAGGTTGTACCTACATAGTTCTCAGTGTAGTTGATGGTCCTTGTTGTGTACCAGGTTTTACTTTCCAGTTGTCATTCACTAAGCCATTCCTGGCTATGTGACTCTGATAGTGCAAGAAAAAAATTGAAAGCGTCTAAATTGGAAGTTTAATACCCCGAAGCTATTTTTCATGCTGCACTATAGTTTTTAAGGCTATCCCATACACTGACAATAGGATTAAATATGAGCCTAACACAAGTGGATTGTCTGATAATATATAAACATTCATCTTTTGTATATATCTATATCTGTCGATAGATAGATAGATATATCTGTGCCGGCAAAACCCAGTTATATATATTTTTATTTGTGTTGTAGACGCAGCATGAGACCCTAATTCAGGGATCAAGGCATATGTTTTTTTATTGAACAAAAATATGCAGTGTTTATTAAGGAAACATACCTTGGACTTTGAATTACATGTCAATACCATTCACAAACATACAAATATTTTGATTAATAGCCATGTAGAACAGGTAAAATGTACTGCATGGATCTCTAATATAACGCCAATCTTTTATTGGCCTATAATTCTATTAATTACACACACGTGTTATATACATTTTGTATTCCTCTACTAAAAACTTAATTCAGAGTAGAGATACTCTATGAAAGCTTGGTCAGTAAGCTTTTGTGTACCAAAATAGGCATATAGTGTTGATGTGATGGCTAAATATATTTCTGCATATTACAAGGAAAAATCTTGTTGGTGTTTTTTAAACATTCATAGTGATTTTGTATTTACTATACCACAGTTAGTCCTTCAGTGGTTAGATAACACACACAAAGTAATGCACAAAATGTCAGTACACAGTGTAATGATACTTCATCTATCTATTGTATTGCAGGGAGCACCTTATTTTTCCACTTAAGACAATTGCAGAATATGAGCAATATTTGATACTTAATTACATAAAGTGGGTGCTGCTTTGAATATGTGTTGATATATTTATGTGTATGTGTAAATACACAATGTTTTTTAATTTGATCATTTCTAAGAGCTTTATTGAAAACCTCAGACAAACCTGAATAGTCTCCCTTGAGACATGTTACCGTAAAACTAGGCTGGACAAATCACTAGTCGTCATAGATGGTAGTAGGATGAACCAGATAACTTGAATAAATGTCTCCCATCCTTGATTTATTTTATGGAAGGAAACCAATAAGAAAATACAACTTAAATCTGAGAATGCATGGTTAAAGAGAACTGAAAGATCTAATTTAATGTGTTTTAAATGGATTGTTTCTGAGTCTGTGTTGGTTTGCAAAACTCAGTTCATATGGCAAAGGAATGCTGCCAATAATTGGATTCAGTTTATAAGGCGTTAGTAGACAATAAAAAGGAAGCGACACATTACCATGTATGATCTTCAGTGTTTCCACATCCAGTGACCCTTTCCTTTGTGACTGTGTCCTCATAGCTCCCTATAAAATCAAAGCAGCTATTGGCAATAGACACCAATCAACTTAGAACAGTTTTTGATTTTGGGTTGAATCCAAGGTGATTAAAATCTAGTGATTTAAAAACTTCTTGAAAGCCTTTGAGCTAGTCACTTAAAAATGCAAACTGTTGAGAATATCAGTAGTTTCTCTCTGCAGTGAATGCTTGTATTTCTATACAGTATCAGCAACCCTAGAACACATTATCTCTTTACCTGTTGGCTGAGATTCATGTGGCTTAAAACATTTTTTTTTCTGACAAGCTAATCACTGATTAAAACACCCAAATCATGGCCATTTAGGAGGTGACTGAAACAAGATTTCAAGCTGCCTCAGCCAAAATTGTTGAACAAATTCTTCTTCTCCTCCCCTTCTGTTTCCTGGTTTCCTTCCTTTTCTTTAACAGATGGTCAGATAGATGGTAAAACAAAATGCAGGAGGAGATCTAATAAACTTTGGATCTTAGAAGTAATCTGTGTGCAACAGAGACGCTATACATGTTGGAACTCCCTGGTCCGGCACCCTTGAGACTGAACAGGTCCCACATGAGGGGTTTTGCTCGACCACAGGAGGTCATTTCTGGCCCCCGTGTCACCAACAATCCCAGTCCAGATGCCATATCCCAAATACTGCCTGCCCAACTGCCCCACCAGCCTCGTCCCACTGCAATAGCCCACTGGCACTTGAGCCACCCTGCCCCCAGCCCAGCCAGTGTGCAAGGCTACCAACTGCCAGTCCCCTGCAGCCAGCTCTGGCTCCTAGCCCCCTCAGAGCTCCTGCCTCCAGCCCTCCACCAGGACTCTCTGGTTGAGGAACATCTGGTTCTGTGAGAGTCCCGGTTTAGAGAGGTTCTATCTGTAACTCTGCTATACATTGTCATTTGCTTTTTTAATCTCTGGCACAATCGTTTTCCACAGTCTTCAACTTGCTTTACAATATCTATTTTATAACAGGATGAATGTGCAACACAAAATGCTGTTTATAAAGCTACACAAAAGATAAGTCATTTGATTGCATTGTAATTATCGGGGCTCGCCAAGCGGCGGTGAGCCCTGCTCGCCAGCCATGCGGTTCATTGCGCTGCGCAGCTGTGCCGGCTCGTAATCTACTCGCCATGGGATTACACTAATTGTTGAGCCCTGATAATTATGGTGAATTATGGGCCTGAGAGGTGTCATGTTACTGAACACACAGGTATCTCTATAGCAAAAACCAAAATTTTATTGAAGTCTCTCATGTCTGCATGCAAGATTCTGTCAATAATACCAGAAAAAAACAAGTGGGAAACTTCAAATGTGTTAGATTTCAAAGTGGTGATGAACAGCATGATTGAAGCAGGGGAATAGCAGTGATTATGAAATTAAATGTAATCTGCCATGTATCATCCAGTTGACTAATTGCCTCCTTCCGTCCTTTGTAAGTATAAATGGTTTAAATTGTTTCTAGAGTTTTAGCCACATTATTATTGTGACTGAGTTTCATACCTACTAATGGGTTTTTTTCTCTTTAAATTGAACATAAATACCATAGTGTTGTAGACAAGAATCCAGTAATGTATTTTATATACGACACATAAATTTTCATCATTTAAGCAATTACCATTTCTCCATGTGTTTTTCTAACCGTGAAGCCTCATGGTGTTTGGTGCAGTAAGCAGCTTCCATGTAGGGGTGTAATAGTGTAGTCAATTAATTGATAAGCAAAAGCTTATTGGTTAATGCTGTAGACTATGTGCAATCCGCTCCCCCACTTTACCAGTAATTTTTTTAGCAGGCTGACACAGCAGCCCAATTCAGTCCTGGCTTGCACTGGGTCTGAGACCTATACCCCTTGTGTTTCTGCATTTAAAGCATATTAGGAGTCAGGTCGCAGACAGCTCAGCTTGCGCTGGGTCTGGGAGCTCAGACCCACCCCCCCGGACAGGGGCTGCTGCCATCCTGCACTGCTGCCTCTATCATAGGCAGCAGCACGGAGCATCTGGCAGCCTGTCTGTGAGGGGAGCTGGTTGTTAAACTGGCACCCCATGCTGCTGCCTCTGATACAGCAGCAGCAGCGCGGAGTGGCAGGGGGCTCCTTGGCAGCACACTGGCTGCTGCCCCAGCCCTGGGGACTATCATTGTCAAGTAACCAATAAGAATTTATGGGGTTAATCCACTATTCAATTAACCATTATTTAACATCCCTACTTCCATGATGAACCCTGTTGATGCCTATTTGTTACGGTGTTCCAGTTGTCACATGTGCCATTTGACTTTTGAAATATTGCTTACAGATTCAATTTTATATGGAAAAGTGCAGATTTTAAAAAGCCGTAACAGATAGTCCTATTCAATAAATTCACAAAAAAAAAACCCTGCAAATGGTCTAGTAGCACTTTATAGACTAGCAAAACATGTAGATGGTATCATGAGCTTTCGTGGGCACCGTCTACATGTTTTGTTAGTCTATAAAGTGCTACCAGACCATTTGTTGTTTTTTTCTGTAACAGACTAACTTGGCTATGTCCAATAAATTCACAGTTACACAAAAAGCATTTCTACAAGAAAAAGAAAAATGAAATGTCTCATCAAGGTATACAATGTAAAATATACTTTGTAAGATTCACATACAGATAACCAGGACTGAATTAGAGCAGAAAGGATAAGGTACACATTTTCTAACTTTCCAAAAATGTGTTACATGTGAGCTTCTGAATGTTCCTCAGTTTTAACTGAAGGGAGACAATTCACCAGTGTCATAGGATAAGAATAATACTTTATGATGGTGGTGAATTTTTCAACTAAGCCCAACAAGCAGCAGTTTAACATGTTTGTCCCCTGTTAAAGATTATTTTGCTCTTCTTCAATGAGGATAGTAGTCTTTTGTCTGACGTAGACTTCTATTTTTGGAAAGACTACCTAAAAAGAATTAGGATCCACCCAGTCCTAAAACATTCATTAAATTTCTGGCTAATTTCTTCCAGAAACATCATTGTCTTTTATATATAGATCTGTCTTGAGATAGTCTTAAAAGAATGCTTTTGGGCTGCTCATTGTGTTACAGGAGTGTCCAATACTTTGCAAAATGAAGCCTCATTTGACCTTCTTGCATTTAAAATTTGTTATACCCACAGGCAACTTGTGGCCCCTAATAATTGGGCGGGGCGTGGGGTACAGTGTAAAGGAGGGCACATGTATCAATCCCACATGTCGCCTCAGGATTTTTCAGCCACACATTCTTGGGCCAGGGCAGACAATTCCACCAGCTCCTGGGGGGCTGGGCTAGGCAGAAGAATAAGTCTCTGAGCACGCCCGGGGCCAGACCAGGCACAGGGTGACTCTCAGCACCAGTGTCTCAGCAGGAGAGGCATGGGTAATGCTCCTACCTACAGCTGAGCAGAATGTAAAAATTGTACAAAATGTTCCATCTGCAATGTGACTTGTTTGCTGGGTAATTGCCTTAATGTTTGGCTCGATTACACAGTGTGAATGAGCATTAGAGGAATCTCTCCTCTAGAGCAGTAGTTCCCAACCTTTTTTTATACTACGGACCGGCAAACTCATTCACAAACTCTTGGTAGACGGGCAATATTTTATTTACATATTCATTATGCAAATAACGAATATGCAAGTATGCCGATAAAATGTTACTGGTTTGCCAAAATATATACCCCAGCTCCCGGAGCCGCCGCACAGCAACCGGCTTCAGCTCCAGTAGCTGCCATGGTGCAGGCAGCTGCTGCAGCTGAAGCCAGCTGCTGTGCAGCGGCTCTGGGGACCAGAGTGTGCCCCAGCCTCCAGAGTCAGTGCAACCAGCTAGCTTTAGCTCTGGCAGCCGCTGTGGCCCGACAGCCAGCAGTTTGTGGCCCTGCACCGGTCCACGGACTGGCAGTTGGGAGCCGCTGCTCTAGAGTAAAGGGTGACTTAGAGCATGAATGGGCTTCTCAGCCTACTTCTATCCTACTTCTCAGCCTACTTCTAGCCTACTTATATCCAGCAACTGCAGGTTTCAGACAGTGGCAAGACTTTACAATTCCATTCTTCTGTTCCTGCTTTAGTTTTTTATATATATATATTTTTAATATGGCTTCTTTTAGAAACAGGTGTGTCTCATCTTCCCTCTTCCCAACAGCCTTAAAGGAGTTCTTCAGTTTTCTCTTGCGTGCAGCACAGTGTGAAAACAGGCCCCACAGCTACATGTAGCTCGGACATGGGCTTAGTGTCTCTCTGTGACTCAGCTGTCAGCCCCATTTCTTCCAAGTTTAGATACTGGCACTTGTTATAACATCAACTTAAGCACTTGCACTGTTACACTCAATGTGAAATTCACAGGCTCTGAACAGAATAAGTTTGTTTAAATATGGGTCTGCTCCCTGCCCACTTTGCTGTGTTCCCATAACAGATAAGGCAGTCGAGCACTGCTGGCATCTTAACATCTGTATTTCTACTTTGATTTCTGGAAGGGAAAAGAATTTGTCCTTTCATATCTGTAAAAGAATGCCACATCTATTGTTGCAGTCCACACAAGGAAAAGGCATTGTGAAAAAGTAGATTAGTGTAACAAGGGGCCTTGTCTACTTTGTCTAGAAAGCTGCCTGCTTCTAGGGGGATTAGTAGTTCTGATGATACAATAAAGCATTACACAAAAACTGACAAGACAATTAAGTTCAGGCACTTGCTTTCTCTTGGCAGGTCTTTGGTTTGGCATTTGGTTACATCATCCTCCTGCCAATCAAAACTTTGTCATAAGGAAGAAGAGACTCCCGAGTTTTAGATTTTCAATTATCTAGGCTTATTAAAAGGCTGCCACTGGATCCCTGCAAGTTCCTAGAGTGCATCACCATGTACCATTGGATTAATTAGAGGCCAATAACTTGTCCTACAAAATGTGAAAGTTCTTTTCAGCAGAAAAGTGTCCTGAAAATAGTTAACCCATTTGTCTGGCTCTGCAGGTTAGCTCCTGAGACTGGTCCTTTTGGCATCATCATTATCAGTATGTTGACACATTTTACATCCATGTCCTCCTTTTCCACTGCTTACTAATATGCTCCATATACTATTGGAGTTGGGGAAAGGCGGTGGTCACAGGAGTACAGGATCATGTCTCTGTCTTCATGGGGGACACTGTGTCTCAGAAAATTTAAGCAAGACTTCCAGCTCCAAATCTATTTGCATTCTTCTTAGCACTTACAAACTATTGCCTGAACAATAACTAATTAATCTTTACTAAACCCTCCGAGGTAGGTTTTTTATTCACTCCATTTTACAGGGGTGAAAACCAAGAGAGGTGGTGATGGACCAAAGCCTGCTTACCTGTCCATGGGAGAACCCAAGTGAGAACTTAGACGTTCTTAACTTTTCCACCTGTGTTCTTTCCTCTAGGATCTCTGTGGCCTCTGTTCCTGTGACTTATGTATATCAACTTCAGGGAATAAATACTATCTCTAGCAAGAGAGAAACATTTTTATTCTCATGAAAGCAATTCTTATAATGTTTGTAGCACCACATGGAAGCCGAGATGTTTTCTGACAGTGCCTGTAGCTATGGAAATGTGAGCCAGAAGACTTGCACCTGGAAGGGAGGAGGGTGATGAGCCAGATATGAGAGAGAGCCCGTGTTAGAGAATTGAAGACCTGTATTTCCAAATGTTCTACTGTGTTTGATTATAAGAATGGTTATAAGTAGACTTCTTCTGAAGATATTTTTTTCAAAGAACCACAAATTAATCATACACTATTTTTTGCATAAACAGCCATCAGTGGCCTATGTACATACTACACCAGGCTTACCTTCCGGCTGGGAAGAAAGGAAAGATGCTAAGGGACGTACCTATTATGTCAATCATAACAATCGAACCACAACTTGGACTCGGCCCATTATGCAGGTATGGAGTTTGTTGTTGAGATTAAACAATACAGTAGAATGCTTAGAGAATGTGTTGGGTCTAGCTCCATTTGGGTAAGTCTACACTGCAGGCTACAGTTGAATTAAGAGATCCAACTTCACTACGTTAATTGCATAGCTGAAGTCAAAGTAGCTTAACTTGGCTTTAGGCACTGTCTACTTTGCAGGAAGTCGAAGAAAGAACACTCTACTTTCATCTTTCCTTGCTCCTTATGAAATGAGTGTTATAGAAGTTGGAGTAAGAATCATAGAATCCTAGAACTGGAGGGGACTTTAGAGGTCGAGTCCAGACCACTCTCTGATAGATGTCTATCCAACCCACTCTTAAATATCTCTAGTGATGGATATTCCACATCTTCCTTGGGCAATTTATTCCAGTGTTTAACCACTCTGGGTATGTCTACACTACAGCACTAATTTGAACTAACTTAATTCGAATTAACTAATTCGAACTAAACTAATACAAATTAGTGCATCTAGACCTAAAAACTCATTCGAATTAGTGTTTTGCTAATTTGAAACAGCATGTCTGCATTGAGTGGACCCTGAACCGAGGTTAAGGCTGGCCGGAAGTAGTGCCGGCAGGGCATCAGGTTAGGACTCAGAGCGTGGAGCTGCTGTCTCAGGTTAGCAGAGGGCTGTGCTTAAGGGGACCCGACCCCCACCGCGGACAGACAGTTCTCAGGGTTCCCCGCCTGCTTGTGTACCTCGATGAGGGACAGCAAAGCAGTCCTGTCTTGGAGTGCCCTGAGTGCCCACACTCTGCACATCACAGCACTCGGCCATCAGCCTGGCTGCACTTTTTGCAGGCTGCCATCTGGGGGGGTTAATCGGGAGGCTGTCAGGATCCAGGAGGCCCTGCAGGAGAGCTTCCACCCCAAGGAGCCCGCAGAGCCACCCCAGTCCTCCACATCGGGGGCTCGTGCCCCATTCCTCCCTCACCTCCTTCCACTTACCTCTTCCTAGCCTCCCTTCCTCACGTAAAAAATAAAGGACAAGTGTGTTCAAAAATAGAAACTCTCTTTATTTAACAAAACTGGGGGGGAGGGATTAACCTCTGGGGAGACTGGGAAAAGGCGGTGGGAGAGGGGAAGAGAGAGGGTGGAAGAGGGGAGGGGGAAACCTGGGAAAAGGGAGCTGGAAGGGGGAAGCCAGGGGAAGAAGGGGGAGGGGCAGTATACAACTATGGTACGCCATATCTTCAGTACTGTGTACAGATGTGGTCTCCTCACCTCAAAAAATATATTTTGGCTTTGGAAAGGGTTCAGAAAAGGGCAACTACAATGATTAGGGGTTTGGAACAGGTACCATATGAAGAGAGGCTAAAGAGACTTGGACTTTTCAGCTTAGAAAAGAGAAGACTGAGGGGGGATATGATAGAGGTCTATAAAACTGAGTGGTGTAGAGAGTGTGAATAAAGAGAAGTTCTTCATTAGTTCCCATAATAGAAGGACTAGAGGACACCAAATGAAATGAATGGACAGCAGGTTTAAAACTAATAAGCAAAAGTTGTTCTTCACACAGCGTGTAGTCAACCTGTGGAACTCCTTGCCACATGAGGCTGTGAAGGCTAGAACTATAACAGAGTTTAAAGAGAAGTTAGATAAATTCATGGAGGTTGGATCCATGGAGTGCTATTAGCTAGGGGGTAGGAACAGCGACCCTGGCCTCTGTTTGTGGAAGGCTGGAGATGGATGGCACGAGACAAATTGCTTGGTCAGTGTCTTCAGTCCATCCCATCTGGGGTACCTGGTGCTGGCTGCTGTCAGCAGACAGGCTACTGGGCTAGATGGACCTTTGGTCTGACCCAGTATGGCCATTCTTATGTTCTAAGCTCAGGGATAAGGGTTGGGGGTCTCACTGGACCAACTTGATTTTCATGCAAACCTGCTCCTGGGTTCGCATGTGGCCTTTGGTGGCCAGGCTGGTAGCTATCCTGCCCTAGACGGCCACTTTCCTGTGCCTAGTGCGGCGGTCGTGGATGTTGGAGGCCTCCCCCAAACCTCAATGAGGTCCACGATCTCCGCACTAGTCCAGGCGGGCGCCGGCCTCTTACAGCCCCGGGCAGGCTCCTGTGAGCCGCCAGCCTGGTCCTGGGAAGAGGCGGAGGGCTGGGTGGCAGTGGGTGGCTGGCTCATGCCGTGCCAGGTGCAGAGTCTGCTGGCTGGGTGCTGGCAGGCTTGCAACTGGCACAAGAACTGTAGCCAGACCGTGCCCCTTTAGGGCTCCGGGGCAGGGAGAGGGGCAGAAAAGTTTCCCTGGTTTGGCCCAGAGTGGCCACCAAGGCAAGCTGGGAAGGGCTAGCCTCCCACTAGTTCGAATTAAGTGGCTACACAGCCCTTAATTCGAACTACTTAATTCAAACTAGGCGTTAGTCCTCATAGAATGAGGTTTACCTAGTTCGAATTAAGTGCTCTGCTAATTCAAATGATGTTCGAACTAGTGGTTTGCATGTATAGACAATATTAACTATGAAAGTTAATTCGAACTAACGGCTGTTCGTTCAAATTAACTTTGTAGTGTAGACATACCCTCTATTAGGAAGTTTTTCCTGATGTCCAGCCTAAACCTCCCTTGCTTCAATTTAAGCCCATTGCTGCTTGTCCTATATCAAAGGCCAAGGAAAACAATTTTTCTCCCTCCTCTTTTTGAAATGATTTCAAAATAACAGGCTTGCTGAGTAGTTGCGCACTAATAATGTGAGTTGTTTCTAAATAATGCTGCAGTGTAGATGTGCTCTTTGAGATTAAACAGTACCACAGAATGCTTAGATTACGCTGGGTCTCACTCCATCTGAAAGACTGTTTTAAGGTTCTTAAACAGATGCCCTCCATGCAATGCCATGGCAATTTAGAATAAAATTATTACATTTGACCATGAAGATTTACAGCGATTAAGATTATTTTTTTTGCTAAATATCCAGCAGGTCCAGAATAAAGATATAATTGGAGTTCATAACCACAGTGGTGAGAAATGAGAGCAATAGTACCTAAGCAGTTGTTTGTTGTTTCAAGCATGGATCATTTTTAAATCCATTGAACATACTCTTTGAAATAATGCATTTAAAGCTCATTTGGGACAGGATTAGCAGAATACTGATGACTTTATTTAAACAGCCTAGCTGCAGATAATCATGATCCTGAAACTTAGTTAACTTGTTTTTCCCCTGAACTAGCTTGCAGAAGATGGTGCAGTTGGGTCAGCAGCAAACAGTAACAACCATCTAAGCGAGCCTCAGATAAGACGGCCTCGTAGCCTCAGCTCACCTACAGTAACTTTATCTGCTCCACTTGAGGTGAGAAGACCTGTCTCATCTAACAAAGCTCACTTCTACCCTGACTTTTCATTCTTTCTGTTGTCTTTATCACCTTTTGTTTTCATTTCAATTTTGCAGCTATCCCATTCTTGTCACCTTTGCCAACTCATGATGATATCTCAAAGCTTTTGGTTTTATATTTCATTCTTTTCAGCAGGGTATTTTTATTTCCTTTTAGTGCTTTTGAAGATATTGCCTTGATTTATTAACAGACTTAGCAGCCATCTTGTTTCATTAGAAAAAGTTTTCTTTAATGATTTTTTTGGACTATGATAAAGTTTAGTCAACTTCCTTTACTTGTAAAAGTCTGTGCCCAAAATTTGGCTTCTGTATCCATACTAAAACAACTAAAGATTAATTTTTCTAAGGTCTGAAATGCCCATTTACTTCAGTGGGATTCATTCTCAGCACAGTACTTACCACTTCCTCCAAAAAGGCCATACATATTTACAGGGCTCGCCGAACTGTGGCAAGTCCCGCTTGCCAGCCGCACTGGCAGGAGATAAATCGCTTGATCATTGTCTTCTGTCCACCCCCTCTGGGGCACCTGGTACTGGCCACTGTAGGCACACAGGCTACTGGGCTAGATGGACCTTTGGTCTGACCCAGTACGGCCATTCTTATGTTCTTATGTATGAAGCATTTGAACCTATCTTTATTTTAGGAACTTGCTTAATGCCTGTTGTAAACACTTTGGTTGGTGATATCAGTTCCTAATTGATGAAAAAATGTATTTGAGGTATCTTACACTGCCTTATATTCATCTATGCCTTTTTGCTTTAAAGTGTTTGTCAGATGTGGTACTGTGTAAATAGCAAAGAAGTGCCTGTACTTTTTATATAAAATTAATTTTTGGTATGTACAAAGAGACAATAGAAAAAGGCTTCAGATCCTAGCTACAATGGCCATATTTCTGTGAGATGAAAGTGATAATACACCATGATCTTTACAATGAAAGCACGTGCAACAAGGAGCAGCCAATTTTAAAATAACGTTGTGATTGAGAGATAGCGTTATATCCCTTGTTCGTGTAAGTTGTAGCCGCATTGAAAATGAGTTGAGCTCATGATGCCAAGTGTCACTCAGAATATAATACAAGTGACATTAGTGGAATCTTAATGTTGCTCCTTTTCCACAGGGTATGAAGGACTCTCCTGTGCGCAGAGCCGTGAAGGACACCCTTTCCAACCCACAGTCTCCACAGCCATCACCTTATACTTCTCCTAAGCCCCAGCACAAAGTGGCACAGAGCTTCTTGCCACCTGGTTGGGAGATGAGAATAGCACCAAATGGCAGGCCCTTCTTCATTGATCACAATACTAAGACTACCACATGGGTAAGATTCATTCTAGCTTATCAAATTTTAAATCTGTTGGTGTTTTCTGGCTATTTTTACCTTGTTGTTTTTGTTTTACTTCCTGTATACCCTCCAGATGATCTGACAGGCTCTCTGGGCCCCCTAGGCAAGGGTGGGAGACTGCTGGATCCATGCTGCCAAAAGGTGTGGGGCCTCAGGCAGAAGGGGTGGGGCCAAGGCTTCTGGCCGTCAGTGCTGCCTGGACTGCATCATCCCTCCCCTCCCAGCACTGTCTGGAACACTCCATCCAAAGCTCTCTCAGTGATTTAAAGGGCCCCAATTTCTGGCAGCAGGGCCCCTTTAAATTTCTGCCCCCTAGAGCAGCTGTCCCATTCACTTTCTCATACACATGCGCACACACCCCCTGACAGTGAGTCTGATACCCTCCTTGCTGCTGTTTTTATGTACTTGTTACGTCTTGTCTTTAATTAAATTGTAAGTTCATCATTCAAGGACCCTTTGGGTGTGTTCTAGACTACTGAGTTTTGTCGACAAAAGTGGACTTTTGTCGACAAAACTATACCTGCGTCTACACTACCACTGAATTCTGTCGACATAACGTCAACAGAACTCAGCAGTTTTGTCGACGCTGGTAAACCTCATTTTACGAGGCATAACACCTTCTGTCGACAGAGTTCTGTCGATGATAGGTGTTATTGCCTGTAGGGTTGCATCTAGACTACAGGGTTTTGTCGACAAAGCAGCTTGCTTTGTCGATGGAACTGAATGTGTCTAGACGCTCCTATGTCGACAGAACCCTGTAGTCTAGACGTACCCTTTCTGCTTGAGAGTTTATATAGCACTTAGCTCAATTGTGCCCATGGGTGCTACTGTTACACAAATATTGGAGTTACATAATCACAAGCTAACATCCTCAAGTGGCTGTGGTAGTAGTTATCCTGCCATTCCACAAACACAGGAGTCTTTTATGTCAGCAAACTTACCCTTAGTGTATTTACACACATTTTTCTAGTGCATCTTTTGCCTTTTAAAGACCATATACAGGCAGTCCCCGGGTTACACGGATCCGACTTACATCGGATCCCTACTTACAAACGGGGTGAGGCAACCCCGCACTAGCTGCTTTCCCCCAGCAGACCAGGGAGACGCGAAGCTAGTGCCCCCCCTCCAGCAGACCAGGGAGATGAGGAGCGGCTTTTCTCAGCAGAGAAATCAGCTTGAGAATAAAGGACTGAGGGAAGTGAGGTGTGGGAGAATAAAACTGAGCTCTGGAGAAATATTTGGCTAGAGTTTCCCCTACAATATGTACCAGTTCCGACTTGCATACAAATTCAACTTAAGAACAAACCTACAGTCCCTATCTTGTATGTAACCCGGGGACTGCCTGTACTGTATATTTAATATAATAGTGAACATGATTATAATTTTTAACAATTTTATAGGGCTATTTCAACAATTTCAATCCTAGTTAACTCATGTGATTAACTCAAAAAATTACTCACAATTAAATAAATTGTCATTAACACTGTTAAACAATGGAATACCAATTGAAATGTATTACATATTTTTGGAATTATTTTTGTTTTCAAATATGTTGATATTTATTACACCACGGAATACAAAGTGTACAATGTGCATTATTTTTGATTACACATATTTACACTGTAAAAAGATAAAAGTAATTTTTCAGTTCAACTTATACCAATACTGTAGTGCAGCCTCTTATCGTGAAAATGTAACTTACACTTGGAGCCTACAAGTCTGCCGGAATCATGGTTGAGGTATGAAGGTACATATAAATAGGCACATTTGACACATACCATAGTACCATACAAAAGCCTGTTCTCACTTTCAGGTGGCATGGTCAATAAGAAGCAGGCAGCATTATTTCCTGCAGATCATAACCAAACTTGTTTGTCTGAGTGATTGGCTGAACAAAAAGTAGGACTGACTGGACTTGTAGGTTCTAAAGTTTTACACTGTATTATTTTGGAATGCAGGAGGGAGGGGATTGTACATAATTCTAGATTTATAAGTTCAACTTTATTATCAAGAGATGGCACTGTAGACTTGTATGAAGTGATTTGGGAAATACTATCTTTTATTTTTTATGGTACAAGTATTTGTAATAAAAAATAAAGTGAGCATTATATACTTGGTATTCTGTATTGTAATTGAAATCAATATACTTGAGAACTTTAGAAAACATCCAACATATTTTAAATAAATGGTATTCTATTATTGCTTAACAGTGCAATTAATTGTGATATAATTTTTTTACTTGTTTGACAGCCCTTTAAATTTTGAAATCCTGAACAAGATTTAGGATACCTCAAAGTTTGAATCTAGAGGTTTTATTAAGTTTGGATTTCTAAGACACAGTCTTCCTAAGTGTTTTGGAACCACTGTTAGTTTTGAAGCTGACACTCATAATTTTAATACATTTCATTTTCCATTTCACTGGTCTTGCATTAAAATTATCATAATAAATTGTTATTTAGGTATCTTGATATGCAATGTTATCTGCCTTGCTTCAGTACAGTGCATTTTTCTTCCATTTTTTATTGTGTACTATTTTAAAAAGGAAAAACGAAAAGCTGAATTTTTTTTAAGTTAATGAAGAATAAAGAGACTCATCTGTCCATGTTCTTTTTGCCTTTTGTATAAGAATAATGCTCTTGGCAATTCCTTAATTTATTTAGTTGTGTCTGCATTCTTGGAACTATGCATGATATATTCTGTGCGCTGCAGAATCTAAGCATTCTTAAGGACAGGGTATCAGCCTTGAATTTTTATTTTTATGTTTCTTGCCTGGATTCTTGATCTTACTTGGGTGTAGTTGTTTGTTGTGCATTTTTTTCTCTCTCAAAAAAAATTTTTTTTAAGCCCAAAGGTAACAGAATCATGGATTGGGAGCTAACCAGATCCCTTGTAGCCATGTTTTGTAGGCTGACACTAGTTGCTGATAGAACTCATCATTATTACAGTACTTTCTATTCTAGAAGCGCATTGTATTATCCAGTCACCAGTGCTCACTAATCATTCCAATTCATGTGTGGAATAAATTTTTATGTGCCCTAAGGCATGTGCAAATGTGAACTGCCAGTAGAAACAACAATCTACCTCTGCTAATCCGTTAGATGGCATTTGAATTTCAATCTCTCTTGAGCAGCCTCACAAGTGCACAGCTTGCAGGGAACACTGCCAGTCACCTATTTTTTTACAGAGTTATTGTTCAAAATACTTACTCTTCAGTGTCTAGTTAATTTTTATACTTAGAACTTGACCATAAAAGTGTATTTGACTCATAGTTTTGTGTGTACTGACTCACCTAGGACATAAATGTTTTTCCCCTTTAAAAAAAACTCACTGAACATAAAACTGCTTTGAGAGATATGTATTTGAGTGCTTAAAAGTCAAAATCAATTTCAGCTTAAACTATAGACAGTTAGGAATATGTTTGTGAAAAATTATTAATATCCGGGGAGATCGTTCTTTCTAGTCCTATGATTCTGTTACGTGATAGCTGCTAGTTTTGATGCTGCAGAAGCTCAATCAGCTCAGTATTGGGTAAATCCAGGTAAACCCGAATATTTTTCTATTTTATATATATTGTTTGTTTAATTTATTTGTATTGTTTGGACCCAGATTGCCATTAATTTAATGTCTGTACAGTGATACAAGCATAAGAAGTTCTTCTTCCTCTTCCTCTTTTTTACAAAATTAGTGTGAGAGATGGGCTTCTCCAGCCTGACTTGTTAGTTTTTCTTTCTACATTTATAAGAATCAGAAAGATGCATATTTTGCTCTAGATTCTCCATTCATTATTTAAATGTTGATTGATTATAGAGAATCTACAGTAATCCCACATAATGCAACCATTGCTAAATAAACCAGTGCAAAAAACAGAAATGCCCCACCCTTCCTAGACATTAACTGCCAAGCAGTATCTCCCTCTCTAAAAGACGTGCAAAAAAGATGAGTTTCTCTGGTTTTGCCTTGAAGGTCAATAGTTTCAGGCTGTCTCAAACAATGCAGTGAGTGTATTCCAAAGGGTAGGAGACTTCTTGAAGAATGCTCTGCTCCCAAGAGACTTAGTACACATCTATAAAATGAAATACCCATGGAAGAAGAGAGACTGCATCGTCATGGCTCCCTTTGCCATTAAAAATGCTGTTGAAAAAACACAAACCCAAATATAGTACTTGAAACCCACACAAATATTAAAAGTTATAAATCTTAGCATGGACAGACTGCTTTCCCAGCTTGTTAATTGCTGAGTGTTCCTGGCTCTCATTAGCTGTGCTGTAAAGTGATCACTGCTTGAAAAAAAAATTCTGTATCAGGAAGAAACACACTACAAGTTAGCATGTTTACAAATCCAGTAAATAAGAGACCCGGGATACTGCTATGCTGTGCATCTGGAAAAAGGAATTGAAGCTGATTGCATTATGAAATGGCAGATAATGAAGCTAAGGTTGTCTTTTGCCTGGAGAGAGAAGGCACTATAGAAAGATTTTAAAAAGTAAATACAAAAATGCAGAACTGAATGGCTATTCTCCCGTTAGCAAACGGTAACGAAAAATATTGAGATGAGAACAAAATACACCCTCAGAACTGGCCTTTGACATGACTTGAAAAGGGGTACCAATTCAAAAGAAATGTACAGTTTTCTTAGTTGTGAGTTGGACAAGTGCAAACTTTTTACAAAGGAATGTGCCATAGGGCTCTCCATCTCTTGCCTTCAGAATAGTCTTAAAAGAATTCTTCCATTTTTGTATGAGTATGTGTATTATATGAGTTTTGACTTGCTTTCATAAGGAAGTTTCTGTCTAGATGATAACTTTCTGTCTAGATTGTTAGTACAGCAAAGGAATTGATCAATCAGTGTGCATAACCCCAGGAGAAAGGAAAGATGCCAGCATGCTACGTAGCAAACTGACAAAATCACAAAGGACAATGACAAATGAGCACAAGGTGTAGAATCCTAAACACATCGCAAAGGCCTGTCTGATTTATTGTATGTAACTCTCATAGTTGCCTGAAGGTTTGTACTTTGGCAGAGCTTGCATAGCAACTTGTCATGCTATAAAAGTATTATTGGATTGAATATTGATTTAATAATGGTGACAAAGCATTCACATATTGTATTACCATACAATGTATAATATCTCCTAATATAACTGTGTCCATTTATTTAAAGCAATTAGTTCTTCAATTTATTACATGAAATTGTAGCTCTGTATTTTGGTTTGAACTAATGTTAGAGAATTTCTGCACTACCGTTACTTGTGTTGCATCTTGAAAACTAAAACTGGCTCTGATCTAACAAGCTATATAGTAACTGTAAATGAGAAGCATCTTTGTGGTTTAAATTGTTATGGATTTGCAGTGTTGTATTTGTTACAGGAAGATCCACGGCTGAAATTTCCAGTCCATTTGAGATCAAAAGCTTCTTTGAACCCTAATGATTTGGGCCCTCTTCCTGTAAGTGTGAATTTAACATGTTGTATTCTATGCATAAAAACCTTTTTTGCAAATGCATGCATACTACTTTCCGCATACATCGTATATGGATTGGTGTATTGTGTGTGTGTATATAATGCTAAAAACATTTCATTGTGATCTGAGTGATGTAACAAGAATATACTTTCCAGAGCCCACTAATAACATTTTTGAAGTGGCCAACCACTTACCGTATATACTTGTTCATTAGCCTGTTAGTTTATAAGCTGACCTCCTAAGATTAATAGGTACATATGGCAAAATGCTATGACCCATTCATAAACTGACCCTTTATTTCAGTGGTTGGTAAACTTGGTTTCCTGGCTCGTCAGGGTAAGCTGCTGGCACGTCAGAACTTTTTGTTTGCCTTGAAGATCTGCAGACACAGAGACCTGCAACTCCGAGTGTTCGCAATTCTCAGTTCTGGGCCAATGAGAACAGCGGGAAGTGGTAGACAGCATGTCCCCCAGACTGCACCACCTCCTGCAACTCCCACTAGTTGGGAATGGTGAATTGAACTGCCAAGGGCTCCATGCCTGCAGGCACTCCAAGTATACAAATCTCTCCCAGCACGCCAGCAACTTAACCTGACAGACCAGGAGCCAAAATTTGCTGTTGTAGATCACCGATGACAGAACATAAGTTATGGACTCACTTCTTTAAAAAATGCTAAAAATTTATTTTTATTTAACTTGAATCAGCATTTCACAAAATACTGGACCTTACGAGTCAATCAAAAAAATACAATGAACATTAGTGCTGTGGCTCTGGTGTTAGTCTGCTACTATGTAATTTGATCTCTTCGTGCATATTGACCACCGGACCACCTAGTCTGTAACCAATCTGAAAATGTAATACATAGAGTCAATAAAATCTGTAATAAAATTTAAGTAGCCTGTTATGACCACAGACATGACCATCTATAGGGCTGCGTTGAAATAAACACATCATACAATTATAGTTTGACAGTGATAAAGCAGGTGACATTCCTCTATAAAGCCCTAGCAAATCTATAACTAAATCATTTTAAATACTAGTGTGAAAATCTTAGAAAATAAACAACCGTGAAATCAAAAGAAAATGGTCTGCTTATGATGCAGCGTTCAAACTTAAAAGTTGTTGAATATGCAGAAGCAAACAATAAGCGTGCTTCTGCTTGTGAGTTCTGTGTCAGTGAGAAACCAGTAAGAGAGTGACAAAAAAAACCACTAAAAGACATGCCAAGAAGCAAGAACCATTGTCCAATCAGGTGTGCTTCATTTCCTTGGTTGGAGAAAGATCTCATCATTTGGGGGGTTAAATATCAACAAAATGGGTACCTCATCACTAGAATTGGAATTTTTCTGTGTGCTCTGCAAATGTCCAAGGTCGACAAATACAAGTCAGTAAAGTCATCAGTATTCGTTACATCAGCAGGTTGTTGAACTCACTTCATGAACCATCATGAACTCTGTGATCATCAGTGAACAAAGCTAGCACAAAACCTGCTGAGAAACCTGGAAGCTGTCACAAATAGAAATATGGATGACATTTCATTTCCCAAGCAACAGAATGGTAACTGGTGTTGGTGAAAAAACAGTTTTAAGTAAAACCACTGGCCATTAAAAAAATCCATTTTACAATGGTTTTATCATATTTGGTCAATGGATCAAAGCTCACCGCTGTTCTTATTTTTAAAAGAAAAACCTTACCTAAAAACATGAAATTTCCTGTGGGTGTTGTGATATGTGCACATTGCTTCAGGAAGTAGAGCAGGCCAACGGATGTGCTGTCCATCACTTCCTGTCACTCCCATTGGCTGTAAATGGTGAACTGCAGCCACTGCAAGTTGAGGGGTTCCGTGCCTGCAGAAGTCCAGGTACACAAAACATCCTGTCATGCCAATGGCTTATCCTGATGGGCTGGGAACCAAAGTTTGCCAACTCCTGAACTACAGCAACAATGTTCACCCATTAATAAGACAACCCCACTCTTTGATACATCACTTTTTTTACCAAAAGAATTTGGCGTATGAATGAGTATATACAGTAACTAGGTCAGCTAAAAGTTCAAGCAACATGGAAGCTTTCTCCAAGTCTTTATTATTGACACTGTGACTTTGGATGGTTGAAAGTTGCTGTGAAAACTGAAACAGAATACAAGTTTGAATCAAGATGGAAGAACGTTTCTAAGTTGGTTATGTCGGTTAGCTTAAGATTCTTTTTTGGCATTCACAGATCTAACTTAATGTTTTGTTCTCTCTGGAAGGAGGAGTAGGTGGTATGCTGTGAAGTTTAATTTAGATTTTGAATGACACTTCTACATTCCATGTAGGAAACTACCACTGTGATTCAAATGTTACTTGGGATTATACTAGTAACCCTTTGCTTCATAATCAGAGTCAATTATAGAGCCGTTGTCTCTTTATGAAAAGCTTTGCTCTTAAAGGTAGAAAGCAATACCTGAACATTTTAGATTTCTTCATGTGCGTCTAATCCAGTACCTGATGTCGGTAGCACTCATTGGTCTTGTCTACACTAAGAGGAAGGTACTAGCAGGCCTGTGGTTTCCATCAACACACTCCCCATCTAGCTCTGCTGGGATGAAGTCTAACTGACTCTGTTTAGGGAAAAGACATTTTTGAAATTTAGGCAATTCATTATTACTTTATTTGTAATTGCAGTTATCACCTAGTGTAAGCGCAAGTAACACTTTTACAATTATTTGTTAGCTTGCTACAAGACAAGACTAAAGCAGTTTTAAAAGAAAAATAGCTGTGCATTAGGTTGTTTTATTGGTATTTTTCCTTTAAGTTGGGCATGCAGTTATATCCAGACAGGACGTCTTTAAGTGCAATAAAGGTGTGATTTGTATATTGGTTCTGACATTGGCCAACACAGTATGACTTAGAGGAAGGTTCAGGAAAGCCGACACACGGTAGTTATTTGGGATGATCCACCCCTTATGAGATCTGCTCCTAGCCCTTTATACTTAGTTTGCCTTAAACTCTGGGCATTTTTGTTAACCATCCAATCATTCTGAATCTTGCTAACTTCTTGGCCTTTGGTGTGATTCTGTGATTGTTGTGTCCCTTCTAACTTATTTTTTTAAGCTAGTTTAAGTAAACAAATGATGTATTCCTCTGTTTGGTGTGCATGCTTAGGATGGTAATACTAATTTAATTAACGTTTTTTATACTTCCAGCCTGGTTGGGAGGAAAGAATCCATTTGGATGGAAGAACATTTTATATAGATCATAGTAAGTAAGCATCCAGGTACCTTCTGCAACTAGAGAAAGGGAGGTAATAAATATTGAAGTGAAAGTTTTATAATTTTACTCTTCATTTAGGAAGCCAGGTGTTGATATGTGGAGACATTGATACCAGAGACTTAGTGCCCTCCTACGGTACTGTATATTCACCAAAAGCTTGCTTTTAATTGGCTCATCAAGCTTTGTCCCTCTCTGATCTTGTGAAGCATTAACATTTCTTCTTTGTGGTTTTCTTTGTTTTTGTTGATATTTTGGATTCTTTGTTGTTGTTGATGACCCCATGGCTTATTTGCACTTATTTAATGAATTAAAATACACACTAGGATAGAAAATAAGATGAGAAAGGATGATGTATCCACAAGTCCATATATAGGCAGTGGAAGAAATAACTCTGAGAAATTTTCCCTCCCACTTCCTTGAAAGGGTCTTGTGGCAATGCCAATTCTGACCTTATTTTCTATTTGTAGCATGTTTTATTGCACCCAGCCCGTTAATATCTATCAAATTCTGTTATTGAAGTTCCAGTGTAAGTGATGTTTCATTGTAGACTTGTCTTACTAGAGCATCTCAGAACAAGTGTGTGGATTTTTGTTGTTTAAATATGTGTCAGTCTAATAGAAGATTTTTTACCTTTCAGCCAGGATTATTTGAAAGGTGTTTCTATTTATGAGATAATCCTTATATAAAAATACAGACACCATGAAACATCCTTAGAAAAACTGGGAGTCAGGAAGATAACTGCACAAAACCTGTAAAATTAAAATCTTAAACCATTCTACGTGTTTGGCAGCATTATGGTTTTTACTTTATTTTACTGTCAGTAGTATTAACTGCTGTGCTTATTCTCTGTTTTAAAAAAACTGTCTGTAAAGCAAATTGATTTTTTGAAATTGCATGTTGAGTTTTTAAGAGAAACCCTACTCTTAAGTAAGGTATTGAACTGGTACATTCTTTTCAGGATTAACCTGTTCCAAATATTGCTATAGAATTCTTAGTGCTTTTTGCACTTTTACTATTTTAAGTAGCCCACAAAAGTTTGATTATAAGGTCAGAAATTTATCCTGAACTCCTGTTATCAAGGGGTCCAAGAAAAGAAAAGAGCTTGATTTAAGATGGTATCACATTTACACTTGCTGTGATTCCCTGTCTTTCAATAGTTTAATTAGCCTGACCCTTAGTTATTTGAGCTTAGGTTTGTTTCTAAATGTAAAGAAAAATTTTAACATTACATTAGGCAGAGTTCACTAGTGAATTTCTAGTGGTTGTCAAACATCTAATTTTTTAATTTTTTTTTTAATTTGAAATTTCTTCCTTGGTTCCCTTTCCTGAAATGCAAGAGGGGAGAGGTTGGCTTTGCAGATGGTGAACTGCAAAAAGCAAGTTTTTCCTGATGATACTTGTTTCCAGAAAACACCCTTGTTCTCACATTGTTACATCACTGTGGTTACCAGTGGACCCGCAGCAAGGGTGAAGCCAATGGTATCACAGTGGTTATTCAAGTTTCTTTGCAATAACTTCATGCTGAATATTAAGCAAATGACAATGCAGAATGTTCAGGGACTTGTCTTCCCCAATATTAAAAGTAGTGTCTGTTTTCACAGTTTTCCTAAGGGACTATAATGACATGACTTTGATGAAATACACAACTGCAGTAATGTAAAAATATGGCAATATCCCTATTTCATATATTCTAAATTTATTATTTTTAAGTCCCAATTACAAGTGTATGTAACAGTATGTAAAATGTACCATATTCAGATTAGGGCCAACTTTAGAACCTACATTGAAATCTGTCATGGTCATGGTCCGCTAGGATTTCCCCGAAATATATAGGCCTCAAGAACTCCATGAACTCACTGACCATCAGCATCTTCTGTATTTGCAGCCCTTTGTCAGAGTGGCTAGTTGTTAAAGAATTATAGCTGTGTAATTGGTCTTCTAAGGGAAGAAGGGGCCAGAAGAGCTCATTCAAGGAGTTGGAATGATGAATAAGGGCTCAGGAAATGGCCTGATAGTGGAGGAAAGGAAGTGTTCTTAAGGAATTGGGAGTTGGATGGTTAGAAAACCAGAACTGACTCTAAGTGTCTGGGATCAGGAACCCTATAGCATTGGGCAGGGCTCCCCTCTCTTTTAGCCAATCAGGAGCTACCTCTCTGAAGGGAACTGAGGGTGGCAGCTGCAAAGGGATGATGTTCAGCCATAAGAGACAGATCAATAAGCAGCAGCTCTGCAACAAGTTCCAAGTCATGTAATCACATTTCTGGTAAAAGATTGTGATTATCTAAATTAAAGGTACACCATCAACTTTAAATTCAGCCAACTTTATGAAAGGGTTAATAGATTCAGATTCAGCTACTGTTCATGCCCTGGTTCCCCCTTAATTTTTTAAATCTCCATCTCTACAGTCCTATTGATATGCAAAAGGCTTGTTCAACAGCAGAGAATCTGACTCTTGGGGAACAACACAACCAAGTGCTATTAGATGCACAGTGTCAACAAAGACAGACAGGATTTCAGTTGTAATAATAAAGGGGGTCACTTGGGCAAATATTAGATTAAAAAAATCAAATTGAAATTGTACATATCAGAATAGATTATTAACTTGAAAATATTCCTTTTAGTGATGATGCCACATAAATATTTTAATGCCCAAGTTCTCAGGGAGGAAAGGTGGAGGAGTGCTTTGTTAATAAAATACAGAGCTTTTTATCCGCTCAGACTGGTTCAAGTTAAGCTGTATCAGTATTATAACCAAATGTATCTGAAAGCTCAGTAGTTTGCATGAAATGGGTTAGTAGTTTCTATTCACCTGTGCTTTGCTGCATCTGCCCAGGCCGTATAAAAGACCTTGGTCTCCAGAACTGTCACTCCAGCATCTTCTATGCGCATTAAATATACTTAAAATGCATAATGAGAAATACGAGAACACCTTTTAATATTCAGCAATTATAAACAAATAAGAAAATTGCCACAGCTTTGACCCTATTTTTATTCTATCAACACTTTCTTCAAAAACATTGTTTCAAACTTCAGCTTTCGTAATCTAACTTATTTTTGGCCATTTTAAAATTAAATCCAACTCCAGGTTGAAGCTCTGTGGTCCGGAGCTCGCTGGTCCAGAAACATCTGTGGTCCAGCAGGACCATGGATGTCATTGGACAAGAGAACCCCAGTGGCAGAAGTTGCTGGTGGCGGTGGAGTGAGGGCGGGGGGAAAGGAGAGGGGCGGGGCAAGAGCCTGCAGGCAGGAAAGCAGGCAGGCCTCCTGAGGTCACGGGACCAAGAGGCCAGCAGGGCTGTCATAGCCAGGGGCAGCAGTGCCAAGTGTCTGGGGAGAGGAGCCCAGCAGGGAGCCCCCTCCCCCGGCCTAGCAAACTCCCTTGCCAGGTACCTAGGGTGCCGGACCAGAGAGGTCCAATCTGTATTATAAAGCAACAGATCTTTCTGAAGATCTGTAGAGAAACATAGAAATTCTTAAGGTATATAACCTTTTACTTAAAATAAAACTATATATACATAAAATTTTACACATAAGTTCCTTCCTAAGGGAGCAATTTGGGAACTTAAAATGAGCATGAGGAGGAACTTGATCACAGTTGTTATCATACAAACTGTAAAGCATAGCTGTAAACATAAATATAAGGATTGCTATTCCACTATCAGGGCAGAAAATTGATTACTTAAACTTTGCCATTGCAGATGGTACCTACTTGAATTTTGGCGCATCATCTTACCATTGTGATACCATTGTTCCATTGTGGTTCTGCCGTGTTCAGATTTTTATTAGAAATATTCCATGTGGAGGCAGGGAGAATATCACTGTAATACCGTAAAACCATTAGCCTACCAATGCTCTAAAAAATCTGCACCATTGTTTTGCTATTATATCTTTGGCAAGAGATATTTTTGTCAAATTGAATATGCTTCCCTTGTGTCATAACTTCATAAGGGAAGGCAAAAATGTGCAGTCTTAAATACCTTAATCAGTAGCTAGTGTCTACGTAGCTGTATCTTTCTAGAATGGAGAAAATTTCTCCCCAGTTCTATATCCGGTCCTATTTTAAAATGATTGTTTCTCTATTCTAAATTTATAAACATAATTTGATCATATCCTGGTGTGAGTTCTTGTCAGTTTTTTTAGTGTTAACTGTAAATAGTTTTAAAGTTGCACAAGAACACTCAAAAAGTTTGAATTTAGTCACTTAAATCTAGCATTTGAAGGGGTCCTTTTGGGCCCACGACCTTTGTTTGCCTAATCTGAGTTAAATGCATGTCAAGATCAAGTTATAAATCTCTGAAGAAGGGGTTTATAATTTAAATATTGACACTCTAGATCTTTTGACAAAAGCAGTGTGAGTGTACTGGTTTATACGGTAGTTTTGCATTTTTGAATGAATGTTTCCAACTAAACAGTGTGATGGGATTTTAATGGTTGGGGTGTACACAGTTCTTTCCTAACCCTGAAGTACTAAGTTATGGATATTGCAGGGTTATGGGATGCAGATGAAATTTTTTGATGACAGAAGAGAACTAATGGTAAGATTTCTTTTATTAATTTACAGATAGTAAAATTACTCAGTGGGAAGACCCCAGATTGCAGAACCCAGCTATTACCGGTCCAGTAAGTACTGTGTATGCTAATAGTTTTTAATGCCCCACATTAAACGTTATGGCTTAAACTCTTTCCTGTGCCAAGATCTACTTGGTGTAGGGCAGAAGGGAATGTTATATAGCAGCTTACAGCTGATTACTTAGGTCAGTCTGTGCCTGCTGCAGCACAAGTTAGAACAGCCCCATGGTTGCTGTCTTGCTGGCAGCAGTCCCAAACAGCAGTATGCCAGAGGGAGTTGCCAAAGCACACTGCACTCCAGTACCACCCACTGTTACAGGATCAGACCAAGTATGATTTGGACAGAGGCAATTTCTGTATCTTCTGAGACCTTCCCATGTGAGCTGGCCAATTTTGGAAGCTTGCAGGTCCTCTAATTTCCTTCCTTTCTTCCACCAATTATCATATAATATAATTTCCTTCCTTAGGGACCCAGGAAAAATATTTGATCAGTGTATCCTCCAATACATCCCTGGCTACTCCATAATCTTGACTCTGGTTTATTTTAGATGTCTGATTAGAGTGTATATTTTGCTGCATTATTTTCTCTTCTGAAAATTCCGTCCATTCAGATAATGCATGGCTAACAGATGGATGCTTGCAGGTTTGACTTATTGTAACCCCTTCATTTGTCACTGTTCCCATTTTCCTGCAGCTGCAACAAGAAACTATCTCCACCAAATTGAAATAATGGAGTTTGTCTCTAAAGGGCATTCATTTCTAATGTCTTCCCTAAGCAGAAAAAGTTCTTTTTTTCAAAGCAGATTTTTCCCATTAGAAAACTGATGTGGTGATGAGACTCCAGGGTAGAGATCATGCAGAGGCCATATCCAGTTTAATATAAGAGATGCTGTTTGACTTGCTCTTGGCATCCAAGGAAGCAGCATTAAAAATGCAAATCTTGGATATATTTTTGTCACTATGTGGTGAGGGCTCCTCCTTGGCCTCCCTGACTCTTTCCTCATCCACCTTTCCTATATTAAAATCCACTTTCTTGCCAGTGGCTGTAAAAATAACAATCCCTCAGCGAGTCTTCTTTGGCTTCCTAGCCCTTCCTCTATCAAATAGAAATTGTATATCCTCCTCTCCGAACTTCTTCACAGTACTGGCTCTGTCTGCATTATAGGTCTGGTCTTCTACATTGTATGCGCTCATCTCCTAGTTGTGACTCCGTGTCTATTTTTCATACCATGCTCCTGTGCCTTGAATAGCCTCCCTCTCCTGGGCACCAGGCCTAACTCACTCTCCTTACCCTTCATCAGATATCTTTCAGAACTTTTTCCTTTAGTTCATCTACTCTTCCTCTGGTGCCTCAAGCATTTATGAAAATAAACAGAAGACCATTTAAAGAAGCAAGGTACCTGGCCAGATCACTGGCTATTGTAACATTTGTCAACATACATCAGCATGTCTTCATTATAACTGAGAATCAGTTTAAGAATAGGAACGGAATTAAAAAAAAAAGTTTGGGTACATTCTGTCCCCTTGCCAAACTGCACTCTTCCAATTCATTGTTCACGCTTCCTTTCCCTCCTACTCACCATGGATTGTAGGGAAATGTGTACATTTCTCAAAAATCCTGTGTCATTGAAATTAAATGCAAAACTTTGACTTGAGTGGCACAGAATTGAACCCTGGCATTAAAACAACCTTTGGCCATCTCATTTTTTCATATGTTAAAAAGAAAGAGGAAAAAATGTTGATTAATGGTATTTTCAAAATGGTTGACACTTTTGCTATTGTTATCTATCTGGGGCTGCTAAGTGTGCATAGAATCATAGAATACTAGAATTGGAAGGAACCTTGAGAGGTTGTAAAGTCCAGTCTCCTGTGCTCATGGCAGGGCCAAGCACCATCTAGACCTGGAGTGAGCAACCTTTCAGAAGAAGAGTGCCGAGATTTAACTTATTCACTTCTATTTACAGATCAGCTTGCCGGTGATACTTTTTAATGTCAATAATAGTCCTACTTACAGCAGCTTCATTAATAAATAAATTAAGATACAGATCACAAGGTACGTCTAGACTACATGCCTCTGACGACAGAGGCATGTAGATTAGACTACCAGGCATAGAAAAATGAAGCGACGATTTAAATAATCGCTGCTTCATTTAAATTTACACGATGAGGCATACCTGGGAGGTCGACAAATGCCTTTGATGTAGACCCCGCGCGTCCAGACTACCGCGCTGAGCCTACAAACAGCTGATCGGCTCAGCGCGGCAGCCATGTAAATTTAAATGAAGCGGTGATTATTTAAATTGCCGCTTCATTTTCCTATGCCTGGTAGTCTAATCTACATGCCTCTGTTGCCAGAGGCATGTAGTCTAGACGTACCCTTACTGTTTAGTGTGATCCTTGGCCTTGCTTTGCCTTGCTGAGTTTTCTCTGATCTTGGGCTTGCAGTTTGATATTTGAAGCAGCACACAAGCCTCCGAGTAAGGGTTTAGCAACCTACAGCATGCCAGAGCGGCCACCTGAGCACCCCCTTCTCCCCTGCCAATGCGGCCATGGGCCTGTCTCCAACCCACTCACCCCCACTCCAACCCCCTCCGGCAGCAACCCACCCACCCATGTCTTCAAATCCCACCCCCAGGCAGCAATCCACCCATCCACAGCAGCAACCCTCTCACCCGCCACATGTCCTAGGCCCAAAATGCTGGCGACAGCCTCAGCCCAACTTGGCCCTGGCCACCATAGCGGACACCGGAGCAGCCAGCCGTCATACGGTCCTAGGCCAGTCTCAGTCCCCAACCCACTCGCCCCAGCTTCAGCACTCTCTGGCAGCAACCCACCCGCCCATAGCTTCAACAGCCCCCAGTCTCCAACCCTCCTGGCTGTGGCCTCTACACAGCATAGCAGCAACCCACCTGCCCGCCATGTGTTCTAGGCCCGAAACACCGGCAGCAGGCACTCTACAGTGCGGCTTCAGCCCCAGCAGCAGCCAGCCTCCAACATGGCCCTGTCTGCCAGAGTGGCTGCCCAAGCAGCCACCCCCCAATGTGGCCCCAGACCCATCCTGGTTCCCCATCCCCACCAGCAGAGTAGCCACAACACTCACCTTCCAGGAGCATGAGGAAAGGGAGTACTGCTGTGGAGGAGGATAGGCTTTGATTAGAATTTTTGATGTCACCGTGTAGGCATGCATGTTAAAGACGCAGGATCATGGCTGCTTGGGGGAGTAGGTGCAGGGCTGAGCTCCCGCCTATTGTGCGAATAAAAATCGTCTTAAGTGGCACACTAGGTTGCTGACCCCTGATCTAGACTGTTCCTGACAGGTGCTTGTGTAACCTGCTGAAAATCTCCAATGAAAATCTCCAAAAATTTCACAATCTCCCTGGGTATTTTATTCAGTGCTTAATCACTGTTTAAACCTGATCAATAACCAGAAAGTATATTGAAAAGTACATAGTATCTACTTTTAATTTACTTGTCCAGCATACTGAAAGTTACAATTTTATTACCGTATTAGAAAAGTGCCACTGGCGTGAAATGCCCCTACATGCACTCAGTAGGCACATCTTTTTCAAATGTGATGTGCATGGTCACCAAAAATGTCTTTGGTGTAAAGTTGTTCAGTTCTAAGGGCCTGGCAGGAAACTCTGAAAATAAGATGTTGAGGTTTTCTAGTCTAATGCTTATGTGAGCCTAGGACACTTGTGCAATGCTGAGGATTCACGTCTCATCTGAGTTTTCAGTCCTTGAGTCCTAAGGAGTTGGATTGCTATGGAAGGACTGTACTGTGTTGAGTCCCTGAGCATGGGGTGGTGAAGGAGGTGAGGCAAGAGGGTAGAGGAATTCTTCACATTCATCAGTTATCTGGTTGATCATTGTTGACAGAATTCTGGAGCTGAGAAATTAGTGTTCATTTATTTAGATGTATAGCTAACAAAAAATCTTATATATAATCATTATGGAGAAGTGGTGACACATCATGGTAGCAGGGATGTAAACATAGTATCGGGCACCATTACAAACATATAAAGTATATACATTCTCTAAAGGGTTATTGCACTGTGTGAGTAAGGGATTAAGATATCAGTAAACATGCCAAAGGATTCCTTCACCACTGTAATAAAATCACACACTTATCCTCATCAGGGGATAACGACTTTTCCAGTTTTACACATCTTCTCTTCCACAAGGAAGACCACCTAACATGCATATTTCAACTCTCCAGTTTGCACCCACAACCAGACAATTATAAACCCACTTCAAGATGATCTGAAACCTTCTCCCCTAGATGCATGTCCTGGACTGACTTCTGACATTTATGATGGAGTTAGGAATATGCAGCTCTTACATTTTGGAGTTCACAACTATTCCTCTGCCCTTTTGGAAATATACCTCAAATATTTAGAGCTGCTACTCAACTGTACGACAGGGCAAATAATTAAAAATAATGTAAAAGTCCATATGAGGACACCTGTACATTCCCAATATGATATCTGGACCATGAGAATAAATCATGCTTTTTCTTTTCTCGCTTTTTTTTTCTGGTGTTCTCTCACCCTTTCTGTTGCTGTTACCACAAAAGAGGATTGTGTAGTGAAACCCTGGGTCTCAATTTATCCATTTGCATAATGGGGATAATACCTCCTGAGGAAAGGGTTAAATTTTAATACTACTAAAGTGTTTTTAGGTCCTTAGGTGAAAATTGTTGTGTGTGATGCAGAGGGTTGTTTTCAGAGCACATGTTTAGGGTAAATCAAAACTCACTAAGAGTATATTTTTTAACTGCTGGGTACAGTACTCTCAATTAACATTTTAGGGTTACAGTATGCCAGATTGCATGATGCATTCAATAATGAGTATTTATAATTTTCTCTCTTTCAGGCTGTTCCTTATTCCAGAGAGTTCAAGCAGAAATATGACTATTTCAGGAAGAAGTTAAAGAAACCAGTAAGTAAATAAATGTTTGTCCTATATTGGAACCGACTGTTTTAGAGTAGGAAAATACAATGGACTGTCCCAAGAATAAGGTGCTGCACTTTCTTACCACACATTTTCCATTCTCTCTCTGTCAACCAAAACTGGTTTGAGGCTCAAGTTTTCATTTATAAATGGACAATTAAAGCAGTCAGGCAGCAGCAACTTACCATCACTTCACGGTTAATATTGATGCATGAGGACAGGCTCAGGTGAAAATCCATGACTTAAATGAGCATACAGACTGAAACTGTCCTCGGCTGTCCAAAAGTCTGGTCATAAGAAACTGGGAGTGCTTAAGAAACTGGTGCTGCTGCCACTTCTGGTATGTTAGATCTGTGGACAAATAGGACTTCAGTAATTCAGTGTCTTTCACCACCACTTAAAATCACTTATTGAAAATAAATAAGATCTCAATGCTAACTTGCCTGTAGTATCGATCGGCTCACTAATGGCTTTAATGTTTGGTTAGGGTTGCCAAAGTTTTAAAGGGGTCCCACAGGCATTCTTTTGCTATACGTTGATCTATTTACCTTTCTACCCAGATCTATGAGGCCTGCTTCTTTCGCTGCATTAAAATGTAGCACTTCCAAGTGCACCAACTGGCAATTGGCTTTCTGCTGTATGAACCACTTTAATTGGAAGTAAAAATGGTTGCTGCACACTCATGTGATCAGGAAAATTAGACCTTTTTGTGGTTCTCTGCTGTCACTTGTTTGTTCATTCCACCTTGTTTCCATTCTGCATATTCCAAACACACTCTTGCTGCTGCTTTGCTTTTTTGCAATTTTCTTCTCCTGTTGACTAGTTTTCCTGAATAGGTTTCCAACCTATTCTGCATATGAACCGTTACAGTGGAGCATGCGAGAAGCCTTCGCTTGTTTAGCTAGATTACTCACCACTCTATGCTATCATCTTAATATATGTAGGCTGTGCATTCAAACCAACATTTGTCCTTTCATGTAGGGTGATATACCAAACAGATTTGAAATGAAACTACACAGAAGTAATGTTTTTGAGGAATCCTATAGAAGAATCATGTCTGTAAAGAGACCCGATGTACTGAAAGCCAGACTCTGGATTGAATTTGAGTCAGAAAAAGGACTTGACTATGGAGGTGTGGCAAGAGAATGGTTCTTCCTGTTATCTAAGGAGATGTTTAATCCTTATTATGGTCTCTTTGAATATTCAGCAACGTAAGTCTCCATTAAAATATTTTCATTGTAAGTGATCTAGATTACTTGGATAAGGGAAAAATTATGTATTGAAGCCCTTAGAATTTCCTTCAGGATATACTTTTAAATTCCAAAGCCATGGTAAAGTATCTCTCTACTGTGGTTTGTTACCTATTCCAAGTTCAGGAAGCCTTCTGAGACCAAGCTGCTGCTGTGATATATTAAGCAACTTTTATTGTTACGTAAATATTTCACGCTATTTTGCAAGGCAGCATACGGAATGCATTTGCATGACTTGTACAGGTTGGACTTCCTTGGTCTAGCATCCTCAGGATCTAACTGGTCCCAGATGAGGGATTTTTCTGGACCCGGGGAGGTAATTTCAGGCCCCCTGCTGCCGGCCCCCCTCCATCACCAAGTTTCCTGGCTCCCTCCCCAGCCCAGCTGAGCTGTGTGCCAGACATCTCCCACCCCCGCAGCCCAGATGAGCCACCTCCTGTAGCCCAATTGAGCCATGTGCCAGCTCCTGGGCCCCCACCCACCTGCAGCATGCCACGATTTTCTGATCCTGGAGCATCCATGGTTGTGCCAGACCACAGATGTTGCCAGCCTAGTGAATCCTGGATTGTAGAGGTGCAACCTGTCATAGTGAAAAGAATGGTGCAAGAGAAGGAATTCTTTGTATGCCATACCCATTATAATGCATTGTTGTTGCTTTTTTAAGGAAACTCTTATGTTTGAGTTGAAATTCACCTCTCATGGGCCAGCTTCTCATTTTCACTAAGGATCCTTTACACAACTGTGGCACTATAAATGTTTCTTAAAGTGGGAGTGAATTACATTTACACTCACTGTAAGGCCTGATTACATTGTCAGAGTAGTGTAAATGAGGAGCTGTCTCTTGCACTCCAAGTGCCTTTAAATACATAATATGACATTTCATAACTACTAATACGTTTGTTTATTGCTGGAAGTGCTTTCTGTGTTTGGTGTCAAAATTTAATTCACTACTTTTTTCTAATAAAAGTGTTGGGTAGACTGTAAAGGAGATGAACAAAGGGCAATATAAACAAGAAATTCCCTATTCTGTGCATCAGCTTCTGGTATCTTCTTCAACAATTTTTCTCACAATTTGTAGAATTTGGAAATAAGCCTTTTCTTTTTGCGTACACAGAAGCATAATGTTGTGAAATATATGGCTACTTCAAACTCTCGTTTACTGAACTTTGCTGCAAAAATGTTTTTGCCTTTGAAAAGATTTTCATTGATTAAATATATGCAACAATGCATTAATATTTTAAACGAAAACTATTTAATTTTTAGTTTCAATTTGGCAGAAATAAGTAATGGGAAATCCCACTTGAATAGAATATTGTCATTAAAAACAGGAATAAGAAATCATTACAGATGACATTTTAACCTATCTCGCTAGGAAGCTAATTTTTTCCCTAATGAGGTAATAAAATGAATTTAGAATTCATGCTGGGAAATATTCATATGCCCAAAGTGTCATTTATCTATTAGTGTAGTCATTTAGTCCCCCATTACTGTGTTGATCACATTCCAGTTTTAACTCTTGTGAGATATATTCGCTGTAAAGAATATACACTAGAATTGCTTCTATCCATGGTTTTGTTGGTTTTTAATAAATCCATTGTCATATTAGCACATTGGCTTTATAGCAAATATTGTAAGCACTGTATGTTTAGACCTAGTTCTCTGCCACACTTAATCAGTAGAACCTGTATTATTCAGAGGCAGATGCCTTTGCAGTGGAGAGTGGGGCTTGCATCCCAGGGGATCTCTTGCATTTCCACCTTTTTTAAATGTCCAGTCTTCTATCTGCTTGGATTTTAACCCTCTGTTAAGACTTTCCTAACTGATGTTTGAAACTAGGGCTCGGACCACACTGCAGGGCACAGACCTAAATTAAAGTAACCATATCCCAGAGTACCTATCCTCCCCCGCCCCACCAAAATGGAGCTGCTTATAGCTCTGGGAGTATGGTGCACTATGGGAAATTTGTACTGCTCAACATGCAGGAAGCAGCTCTCTTTGCACAAGATTTGATCCGTTTGCTCCCTCTTGCAAAACCAGGAGGCTCTCTAATAAGGTGCTTGCAGATGGGTGATCTGAAGAGCTGTTGCATGCAAAGGGGGTTGTCTTCTCTTTTTAATAGCAGGGACTGCAGATTGTTCTGAGAAAGAGGACTAATGAAGTTCTCCCATAGAACTTAGATATTTCCATCTGACTCCTGGGACCCAGGTCAAGCAGGATTACATCTACACTGCAGAGCAATAGGGCTCAGACCCTGGATCCTTGCTTAACTCAGGCTCAGACTCTCAGCCCTGCAAAGTCCTTTGACCCTGGTCTCAACTCTGGGTTAGCACAATAGTAGTAGACACAAGAGGGAGGACAGTTTGCTTGAGCCCAGGCACAAACATGAGTTTGTTGCGGTATAGATGTACCCTCAGTTCTGTTCAATGTGCCTGCAAGAGGCCGGTCCCAGAGATAGCCATGTTCAGTGCTGTCTGGGTGAGCACCTGGCTCTGAAGTCTGTGGGATTTTTACCATTCACTTCAATAGAGCCAGGCTTTCACCCTCTCCTCTTTCCCAAAGTGCTAGTTGTCACTTTTATTTAAACTTTTATCATCCAGAGAGCTCAGGACTCCGATTGTGAACAAACACATGGCAAAGGTTATGTGATCATTAAGTTTATTGTAGCAAGCTGCTGTTTTCTATTCATGCTTCATGATTTTACAGCTCCCCCTTTTGTTTGTCCTTGTGTCCTTCTTTTCCCCCCAGCATACAAACTGGGTGAAAAGAATATTCCCACTTCATTCTAGAGATTGCTGTGGAGACCAGTCACCCATCTCTAGAGCCCGGCGTGGGTACAGAATTTGTATCTGCATTGGTATCCACAAAAGTGAGCCATGGCTATCTACACTGACATCTGTTGATGTGGATACCTGTGGCTATAAAGTGGATATTGCAAATTTGCAGTGTTATAGATACAAAATTTCTATGTACTGCCACATGTATATCCACAAAAATGAGCAGCGGGTATCCACATCTCATATAAAGTAGATATCTGTCAATTTGCAGGACTGTACCCATAGAGTCATAGAACACTAAAAATGGAAGGGACCTCGAGAGGTCATCAAGTCCAGTCCCCAGCCCTCATGGCAGGACCAAGCACCATGACCATCTCTCTGTTAAGATCTAATTGAAAAAAAAAAACTTTATATGAATAAGAATAATATTAAAAAGTCTGAGGGGTAGCCATGTTTGTCTATAACTTTAAAAACGATACGTAGTCCTGTGGCACCTTACGGTATGTTTACACTTGCACCCTCTTTCGAGAGAGGGATGCAAATGCAGATATTCAAAATTGCAAATGAAGCCAGGATTTAAATATCCTGAGCTTCGTTTGCATATTCACGTTATGGTGCTATTTTGAAGTAATGGACGCTGTTAAAACGTGGTTATTTCGAGAGAAAACCCTTCCCTCAAAATAACTGGTAAACCTCATTTTATGAGGAATAAGGGTTATTTCAAGAGAAGGGTTTTCTCTCGAAATAACCACATCTTAACAGCGTCTGTTATTTCAAAATAGTGCCATAACGCGAGTATGCAAACGAAGTGCAGGATATTTAAATCCTGGCTTCATTTGCAATTTTGAATGTCTGCATTTGCATCCCTCTCTCGAAAGAGGGTGCTAGTGTAGACATACCCTTAGAGACTAACAAAAAATATAGAGAGTAACATAAACTTGTGTGGGCAAAATCCTCTTCTTCAGATGAGCACTCAAACTCCTTCAGCCCTGTTAGCAAGCAGCAAGATACTGCACCTAAGGCACATGAAGACAAATTAAAATACTGAGCTTCTTGATTGCAGAACTAGAAAATAATTGCCCCTAGGTCAAACTACTTATTAACATATCTAATGTTGACCACTTGATTATTTAAACAGGGTTTTTTTTTTCTCTTCCAATAAAAAAGGGACAACTATACCCTCCAGATTAATCCCAATTCAGGTCTGTGTAATGAAGATCATCTATCCTATTTCACATTTATTGGACGTGTTGCTGGCCTGGCAGTGTTTCATGGGAAGCTATTAGATGGTGAGTTTATAATAATATTAAAGGTTGCTATGGCATGTGTAATTTTTATTGACTTTTACTGTGAGACCTTGCAGAGCCAGCATAGCTAGAAGAGAGTGAGCTACATTCTGTTCCTGTTTGTGTATCACCCACAGAATTATTTTTTTGTGTTTAAATCAGCCACAGGTGAAAGTTGTGAGGTTGCACAGGTATCAGTGAGGGCATAAAATGATCTATGGTATCTTTATTATTGATGTGGTGTAAGAGAGAGACCTATTCCAGGTTGGCTTTAGGACCCTAGAATATGCAGGCCATTACAAAGATGACTGTTTCTAAAGTGAGTCCACTAAGGCACAATAAACCATGCCCCTGCACAATGTCATTTTTATGGTCACTTTGCAGAACAGAATGGCACCCCATAAACTGAGAACTCAGACCTTGGAACTAAATACTCCAAACTTTTACATCTCTTACACTGTAGCTCCATAAGTGGAGAATTTCTGTACTTACAGAAAAGATGAGAAAGTTGTGTTGTCCTTTAAGCAGCTGTATCTGCATTAATGGAGACAAATTCCTTTGTCATTGGCAAGCTAAAGCAACAGGATGCTGTGTTAAAACTGAACAGATTTATTCTATGCCTTGAGCTGTGGTTTCAGAGTAGTCGGGGTTACTCTTACCTCCACTGCCTGGAAGATTTTATTAATGATTGGAACTGCCTCAAGCTAGATCATCACCTTGAGGCAAAATATAATACTAAAGTATGGATTTTCTGTGCAGCTGCTTTGGCAGGAGTAAAAGTGCTATTGAAACTCATTTTCTCCAAAGGAGAATGACAGTGGATGTGGATGCTAGATGGGTGGTGAATGGAAGGCTGGGGATAGAGATAAGTTTTAATGACAACAGTAATTTTAACATAGGATGCTTCCTAGGAATGGTTGCAATGAATGGCTATGGTTAATGAACAGACCCTTGGTTTCACTTCAGGATGTTATTTCTCTTAGCAAATGGTTAATCCCCAAGAAAGGTCCTATGCTTGTACTCGTACTACTCGCATGTATTACCCATGCGACTGCTGCTAATAACATTTTTTTTTACGCTTGTTAATCTGATAGCAATATGGCTTTTTTCCCCTTTTTTAATTCTCACCATATTTCTTCATGGAATTCCTTCCTTGAAAGATGTGAAAGAATGTTGGTATTAGCAGTGTTATGTGCTGGGTCAGCTCTTTGTACTGCAGATTGCTAGCAGAACAAAAAACTACCGTTTAAAATTAAGTCTATTCACTTGTGCCTCTTGTGTTGTGTTTTATTTTAGGCTTCTTCATCCGGCCTTTTTATAAGATGATGCTAGGGAAACAAATAACGCTGAAAGACATGGAGTCAGTGGTAAGTGAACCCTAAAGACTTTTCATGTTAAGAGGAACAAGATGGGTGAGGAGTAATATCTATCATTGGATCAGATTCTTTTTGTGAGAGAGACAGAGTTTTGCACGCCAGAGTGCTCTTCTTCAGGTCTGGCTTGCTGAGCTTAAAAGCTTGTGTTTTTTCACTAATAGAAACTAATCCAATAAAAGATATTGTCTCACCTACCTTGTTGCTTTCATATCCTGGGGCCAATATGGCTACAGGAACACTGCGAATAGCTGATTAGTGTTGTCAATTACATGAGTTTCTTCTCTGGGGAAATATATAAAAGGTAATACATCTAATGAATTACACAGCAGCAAACACACGTTAGAAGTGAGAACTTGGAGAATAATTCTTATTTTTAGTAGATGTCAGCGTTACTGATGTGGAGGGGAGAGGGAAGAGGGCAGTTGCCCTGGAGTCCAATGATTTAAAAGGGCTCGGGGCTTCTGGCCACCACTGTCACTACTATAGCAGCTGCAATGGCAAGAGTCCTAAGCCCTTTTAAATGACCACAACAGCCTGGGTGGCACAGACCCTGGAGAGACTGAAGGACTGGCTGTGGGATGTTGGAGTAATTTCTCACCATCCTCTTAACCTGATAACACTCTTCCAATATGTTCTCTTCTCTTTTGTCTTTTCTCAATACTGAACATGCTTGGGTTTTTTTTATTTTATTTTTTTAAATTATTCTTTCCTCATAGGTCATATTCCCTGGGCCTGTTTATCATTTTTGTTGCTCTTTTCTGGACTTCCTGCAGTTTATCCACATCTTTTGTAAAGAGTGGCACTCAGAATTATACAGAATACTCTATGTAAAGCCTAACCCCAGTGCTGACTAGAGCAGAACATTTATCTCTGCCTTACGTTATTCCTGTGGGAATTCTGTGCCCCCCTCCTCCCCACAAAAAAAGTAAATAAATAAATAAAGTCTGCACATTTTGCATATTGTGAATGAATGTGTTAGGACTCTAGCATAACAGAGGGGAATATAGGCCACTGGCTGCACCGGGAGATGGAAGATCACTCTGCCCATCTAGACACTCAGAAGTGGGACTGAACCTAACCTTGACAACGTATAAGAGCCAGGCCTGCCCCAGAAGCACACAGGGCCCTGCTCCTCCACACCAGGTGCATCCAGGTAGTAAAGGAGAGAGACAGTCTCTCTCACATGCCCAACCCTAGCCCCTGAGTCAGGTACGGAAAGACAGTCTCAGCCTGGCAGAATCCAAGTGTGGAGGAATTTAGTATGGGGAGATCCGGTTTTGGGGTAAGAGAGTTCTGGGTGGGGCACTCTGAATGTGGGCAACTCAGTGAGGGGAGGGCGGGGTTCAGCTGCAGGACACATCTGGATGCACACGGCTCACTGTGGGGGATCCAGAGGAAAGTGATTGGGATTCAGATGGGAGGTCAAGGTGCTGAAGGATGGGGCCCAATGGGGAAGATGCAGAGCTTCCTGCAGCTGGGGGAAGGTTTCTATGGCTGGGTCTTAACCCAGTCCCAGCCACTGCTTGAAGGGAAAGAGTAAGATCTGTCCTCCCTGACCCACAGCCCAGATAGGTCTAGCAGCTGAATCCAGTGCAGGGCAGGAGCCACTGGTTGAGGTCTTCCCAGCCCAGCTGCCGCCTCCTCCTCCTCTCTCCCCCAGTGATTTACCTGCTCTGCTGAAGTTGAAAAATTCCAGATTTCAGCTCTGCCCCACAACCAGGAATAAATGGTCACTGTTAACCCAATAGAATGATACTGTTGTTTTTCTACCTCTCAGCTTTTCAGTGTCATTCAACTTCTGCCCCAGAGCGATCTTGTAAGAACCAAAGAAGCTTTTTTCCTTCTTCTTTCAGCGTCTTCCTCCATTCCCTCAGTCATGCAAACAGATCTCAGGGATGTGCTGGGATGAGGTTTAAGGTCGTGATAACCACACTGGGTTATTTCTTTTGTTCTTGCAACCAGATGTAAAACCAATGCTGTCTGACTAATTCTTAGTTCTGCAACAACTCTTGATCTTGTTAACAGTTTTTTCAGTGAGAGAGGAGCAAGATGCAGTTGATCTTTGTTAATGTTCTATAATGTCACTGCTATTTTTCTGTCGGTGACTCATTGTACAGTGAACATACTGCTTTAAAAATACTGTTCAGCTGCTTCATACATGCTCCTTGTCATACTTACTAGTTTGGCTTGTTACTTCTCCAATTAAAAATAAATGAGTAAACTGTATTCTGAACTTATTCTGAGTTAATAACAAACTTTTCACTTTTTTCACTTCTTGTACTTGGACACATTAATTTTTTTATCACCTTTCCTGGTGCAGTTTTCATTATTTGTTTTGCTTTATTTTTCTCACTCTTGAATTGTAACTCTAATAGAAGTTGAAGATATGAGCCATCCAGGGTAATAGTGGGCAACTAGTAGTTAGTGGATTTTTTTCAATTTAAAGCAACTTAATAAATTGGTATCACCTTTGCAACACTGAATGAGATGACACTATTGGGCTATTACTGACCATCGTAATTTGATTCATTTTTGACCAAGTTATACTGTCATGAGTGTGACCACAGAAAATACAGTATTCAGGAATCATTTAAATTAATAATGCAGCTGATTTCCATGTTATAGCTATAGCAAAATTAAATCCGATAAGAAATATGAGAAATTGCAATCCATTTTAATTATTTCTAGCGCTCTAATTCAGTGTATTCGTTTTAATGCTATAGATTATAGTATGTAACGTCAAGTATATGATAACGTGTGCATTTTTCAAAGAGTGCTTAATGGTAACCTGTTCTGTTACTGCAGGATAGTGAATATTACAATTCTCTGAAATGGATCCTGGAAAATGACCCTACGGAGCTGGATCTCATGTTTTGCATAGATGAGGAAAACTTTGGACAGGTGTGTATTGGTTAAAAAAGAAAACAAAGCTTCAAGCTTATCTTTCCTTCTTTCCTTGTCAGTTACTACCAAACATTTACAAGTTCTGGGCAGTATTTGTGGTTTGGGAACTTAATCAGAACTTTTAACTCTGAATGGTCAGTACTGCCAACAGCCATGCAGGGTTCAGATCCTGGTCCTCTTTCTCCAGGGGTCAGCTAAGACTATGGTTAAGTCCAGTGGTCAAAAGGTCACTACACAGAAATACTCTGGGAGATGAACTGCGGGCATATTTGCTGCAGAAAGCAGACAGCATGGCAAATAGTGGTGTGCACAAACTTCTCTAACTTTTTTCCAGCTGGAAAAGTGTTTCAGCTTTCAACCTCTGGGTGAGAGAGTGGATGTCTTAATGCAGACATTCATCTCTGTGATGCGACTACCAGTTAAGGTGCCAAGTGATTATGGGGTTTGCTTCTTTTTTTAATTATATAGGAACTATTGAAAGTAAACTAGATCAATAACCAGCTTATTATTGTGGGAGCTGGTAGCAAACACTATTTTTACGTTTCCTAACACTCTCCATTATAAAAGATTCTTGTGACACTTTTTAGGAACCCTTGCACCATCTCTGTTAGCATCAGGCCTTTGATATTTAGCAGGAGGACCCATCCTAAGGTTCCCAAAGTGCCTTTTCTTTGACTCATGAAATTCTGTTCAGCTTTTGCTTAGAAACTCTTAAATTGTAACTCTAATAGATGTTGAAGATATGAGCCATCCAGGGTAATAGTGGGCAACTAGTTCAACTTTTGCTTAGAAACTCTTATTTCCTGCTTGTGATTTCCTTTTTCCAGGAAAACTTTGGCAGCCTACCAGAGTAACTAAGTACCCCAAATGTTGTAAAGCAGTGGTCCCCAAACTTTTCACAGTCGCACATTACCCCTGTCTGCAGTCAGTTCAACCCCCTCTGGCCCACTCCCTCAATGGAGCTCGGGGGAGGTGTGAACAAGAGTAAGGGACCAAGGCTGGGGCTGCAGAGAATGAAGCCACACTCAGGGATTGAGGTTGGTACCAAGAGTGGAGCCGTGGCCAGTGACCAAGGTTGGGGGTGGCACTGGTGACAGTGTCACGGTGGGGCCGGCAGCCAGGTGCCGAGCTATAACCAAAAGCCAGAGCTGTGGCTGAGGACAGAACGGGGATGGGTAGTGCTTCCTCTCTGCCACGCCCCACAGTGTTCCTCCATGAGGGCACACCCCACAGTTTAGGGGGCTGCTGTTCTAAGGTTTGGTCTGCACCACTGCCAAGGCAGCACAGGCTAACTGGGAGCACCTGCAACCTAACTGCAGTTGTGCCATGGAGAGGGGGTGAGAGCTGGGGCTGGATTCCCTTCCCCCAAATGCAGCACACTGTGCTAGTGGCACATGGCACCCACTGAGTGCAGCACATGGAGCAGGAACGGCAGCAGGCTTCCCTACTTCTGAAATCCTCCCCCATGCACACTCAGGCTAACACCTGGCCCTTGCAGCCTCTTCTTTCCTCCTCTTCCTGGGGGTACCACAAAGGCCAGAACTTCCCCGTTTCCCAGAAGGATGCTGAGGGCTGGGGAGACTAAGTCCAGGGTTCTCCCAGCAACCTTCCAGACCTAGCACCTGAGCCTTGAATCCCATTTATCCTCAAGGAGAGCCACATAAGGCAGGAACTTCCTCAATTCCTGGGGGTAGGAAAAGAGAGATACAGGCCATGCTGGGCATCCATTTCTAACCCTCACATTTCCCCACCTGACTACCATGAGCCTTATCTGAACAGCATTCTACCTTTAAGTGCCTCTCCTGGCACAGTAGATTTGCTCTCGCCATGCCATTTGGGACTGGTGGAGGGGGGATGGCCATGCCTGACTTGCTGCTTGTCATCTCCTTTTCTCCAGTGGTAGAATTGAAAACATTCCCTTTGCTCCAGGTCTAGTACTTTCCCCCTCAACTTTCAGACTGCTAGACTCTCCCCACTAATGCAGAGAAATCCCCACAAGTAGCGGTGGCAGGTGGGGAGTATTTCCACTCTTACTGCCGCAAACTGGGGTTAGGCATGGTAAGAAAAGGCGTTTAAAAAGGGCACTTCTTCCTTCCCTAGGAAGGTACAAGTGGAAGCAGTTAAGTGATGCATATAGGGCCTGTTGTGGGAATGAGGAATCACAACTCAGTCTGAGACTGAATGAAACTCTCTACTAGACAAAATGCTTGCATCGCCTCTTGCAGCAAGTCAAAGCCTTAAGAAGATATAGAACATGTTAAGTGATACGATGGCCACATTTTCTCTAGTAGCTAATTTCACTGTATTGCACTGAAGTGCTCTGGGGAATTAGCATCCTGGAGAATCCCTTGATGTAAGTGATGGAATTAAATCCTTAAGGAAGTTGTGTAGACCAGAGAGGGAGACATCTTTGCTTCCTGAATTTGTTATTGTCCTTGATGTATATTTTTGGGCTATGCATATAGAATAAAAACCAAGAAGCAAAGAACAGTAATAGAATTTCACACATCTGTTACTTCTCCTTTAGTGAACAACGTGGGAAGGATTTTGATAGTTCTTACAATACATGGGGTGGCTATTATAAATATGTAAAGTGCTGGGGAGCTGTCTTTCAAGAACAGAAAATGAAAAACTCTGCTACATTCAGAGCTATAATGGCTCTGAGATATTGTTTGTCATTGTCTTAATGTGATGTAGCTTCTCGTGATGAGAAATAAACAAGCCACAAAATCCATCCACCTCTTCTTGGATGACATTATTTGTGTCTGGGCTCTGAATATCTTTAATCCCCAGAAGATTAATGCTATTCTTTTATTTGTGATTTCCTTTGTTGTCTTCTCTGACTGTTAGGTATTGGATAGCAGGGAGACTCTGGGCTCTTTGTGTGTGTCCATTCCATACTGTTGATAGTTTTTATCAAATCTCTTTCCTCAGCACCATTTTACTAGGTACATACTTTATTATTGTGTCCCCAGTTACTGGGGACTTCTGAAATGAGGATACTGAGAGTGAAGTACAAGGTTGAACCGAATATGGGCTAGATTCACTTTCTGAGTTTTATACCAGCAAAACCAAACTTCAGGGCTACGTCTACATTGGCATCCCTTTCCGGAAAAGGGATGCTAATGTGACGAGTCGGAATTGCAAATCCGCGGAGGATTTAAATATCCCCCGCGGCATTTGCATTTACATGGCTGCCGCTTTTTTCCGGCTTGGGGATAAGCCGGAGAAAAGTGCCAGTCTAGACGCGATTCTCCGGAAAATAAGCCCTTTTCCGGAGGATTTCTTATTCCTACTTGAAAAGGGCTTATTTTCCGGAGAATCACGTCTAGACTGGCGCTTTTCTCCGGCTTATCCCCAAGCCGGAAAAAAGCGGCAGCCATGTAAATGCAAATGCCGCGGGGGATTTTTAAATCCTCCACGGATTTGCAATTCTGAAGTGTCTAATCTGCATCCCTTTTCTGGAAAAGGGGTGCAGTGTAGACACAGCCCAGGATTTAGCAGGGGAGTGTGCCAGGAGCAGAATAGTAGATTAAATTAAACTAGTGCCATCCTCCTTTGTCTCCCATAAAATGAATCCTGGTTCAAGTTCATAACCTGCACTGCAGGAGAAAATCACTGTAGGTGTAATCACACATTCTGACTACACACCTAGAGTCCAGTCCCAATATAATGTGAATTCAGACTCATGCTCCAGAGGCTTCTCTCGGGGATGTGTTTGGCTGTTCCTGAGTCTTGTTCAGGAATCTGGAGAGAATAGCCTGAAGACAAAGTATTCATCTTCATAACTTACCTGCTGGTTTTTTTCAACTTTGAAGCTGCTGCTAAGGGGCATATATTGTCTGACAACTTTTCTTGTGCTCAATCTGCCATTCCATTCTTTAATTAAGATACCATTCTCTGGCTTATGCAGTGCTCATCCAGAGTAACTTTTGTTGAACTCTTCCTGTCAGTTTTATTTTCTTCAGATCATAGTTTCCATCTCTTTTAGTTTATTATAAATTTTAACAACGTTCTTGTTTTAAAGGATCTACTGATGAGTAAGTGGCAAACAAATACAGTAAAAAGTTTTCAGTTTTATTCCTTTTTCCCCATTTAGGTTGCCTCACTTTCTAGCAGAACTATACAATCATCAGCAACATTCTTTAGAATTCTGTCCTTATGGTTTTTTGTGCTTAATAACAACTCTGCCTGCTTTGTGGTAGCACCTGTTCCAAATCGAAGTGTCTGTGGTTATTATACTGTCTGCTAATTTAAAATTCTTCAAAATACTTGTCTAGCTCTTGAGAGGGCTGTTCCACATTTTGCCAGAAGTAGAACATGTTCATTGTCCAAGTGATTCTTCATATTCTGAGCTAGTGTTCTGATCACTTCCCTCCTGCTAAACCATTCAATATTAGTTAACCACTAAAGATTTCCTTTGTGGAAGGTGCCTCAGATCTGTATAGAGAGGAAGTGTACACTCTGGCTCTGGCAACTCCTGTGGGGAGCTCCCGGGGCTGTTTTCTTCACCTATGGTTCACCAGGGATGATGTGTGTCACCCGTCAGTCATGGGAAATGCGCACTCCCCTCTGCTGTGGAATCTGCAGAAGGGGGAGATGGAGCCAAGGAAATGAGTGAAATGACACCCCTTTTGTCCATGGGAAAGGGAAACATTCATGAAAGAAGAAGGAAAGAGAACAATCCAGACTTCAGCGTGGTAGTGGGCAACACCACACTTGCATTGTAGGACAAGAATGTTTATTAACCTGGATTCATCTTTTCAATTTAATAAGTCAGGAGGTCTCAAAGATTTTTTTTTGGAGAGAATTCAACCAATTCAGTGGTCTTTTAAAATCAAGAGTTAAACCAAAAGCAGCTGTGTCTATATAGAGCCCCACGCCTGAAGCAGCTGATGTGTAGAGAGTAAAGGTGCCACCTTGATAGCTCCCAATCCTGGTCCCTCCACAGACTGGGTGAGTCCCTACTTAAAGCATGTGTCTTATGCCTAACTGCCATGGCCCCAGGGCTAGTTTTCTGTCACCACTGGAAACTATTCCCTCTACTGCCCAGGGGGTTTGCCTTGCCATGTCATGCTGGAGAAATCTTGCACCAGTTAGTTAAGTAGACCTTGTAGTCCCTTGTGTTGCTAGAGTACAAGATGGCCACCATCGCAAGCTTGAGACTCTGTCCAAGGTATTGTGCAGTGGTAATCCAAAAACTGCTTCACTGTCAATCTGTGTTCATGACTCAACAAACTCTTTTTTTCCCTACTGAGCATCGTTAATTTAATTCTTTACTAACTTCTTTACTAACTTGAATAGGAAACACAAAATACAATTCTGCTGTCTTGCTTGCCAATGAAATACAGTTCATAATTTCAATATATAAATGACCTAATTTATTGTCTGTCCTAATGATGCCAGCTTTAAATATGAAACATCTTGGCATTCAGTATAAAAGTCTCATTAGCTATTTTAGCATATTAGTTACTTTTAAACACATTGAAAACTAGAGAGTTTAGTTCAACAGATACTTATGTAATAACTGTCTTCTAATGAACTTTTAACACACTGCTCAAAGTTAGTAGATCTTAAAGAAATAATTTCATGTTTTGTTTTTGTCTTTTAAAATACAGACATATCAAGTCGATTTGAAACCAAATGGGTCAGAAATCACGGTAACAAATGAAAACAAAAGGGAATATATTGAGTATGTATATACTTTATTGTATTCATTTAAATGTCTAACAATCCATAAGAGCACACTTTTTGGAAGTTAATCTGCTAAGATACTGCAGTCTGGCTGTGTAGTAGAAACACTACTGACAGATAATCATTAAGTAGAAAAATCCTTTTAACTAATATGGCTTGTCTGAGTATTAGTGTTTTGCTGGTTTTAATGTTATCATTTTTAATCACTGTAGAAAGTATAATCAAGACTAACCAGTCCCATGCATGGAATGTATTAAAAACTATCATGTTTTGTCATGTGGTACTTTCAACACTGGATATCTTTCTGTTTTGGTTTTTGCCATTTTTAATGCTAGATTTTAAAAATCAAAATCTCGACCAAAAAGAAAATCCAGACCTATAAACACTGCCATCAGAAGAAGAATTAGATTAGTCTGCCCAATTAAGATATAACTAGTAAGCAAAAAGTAAATTAATGTATTAACAAGTGTACATAAACAAAGGGTTTTTTAACTTATGTAGTATTTTATAAATGTTCAGCATTCAGGTCCTATTTCAGCAAGATGCATGAGATTTAGGCACATATTTAAATAACACACTGAACTGGAACCTGTAAAAGGAAAAGTTGCTACTTTATATTGTTTGCAGTATTCCAGTGCACTTACTGTCTGACTCTCATGGGGAAAACATTAGAAATTCCAATTTCTTCTCTATTTTTATTGATTATTGCTCTGCTGCTGCTACTCTAACATCTACAATACATCTATAAGCCTAATTGTTTTTACTGATAGAAGGCATGTAATTTTCGTTGTTTTTTCAGATGCACAAAATTAGGTGCCATAAATATTTATTTTATTTGTTGTCAATACTGAGCAATAAAGAAAAGCTCCTTGAAAATCTAGGCTATGTTTTGAAAGTTTAAGCACCTGAATTCTGCTTGCACAAAGGTATTTTCTGTGTTGACTCACATATTCAAGTTATTCTGAGACATATCAAATGGGTAGCTTTTACTTGTAAATGTCCTCATTTCCTGGTAGTGCGCTCATTTTATGGAAATAATTGTCATATCTTTAAAAAACCCTTTAATAAAATTCCATGGGGATTTCCCCCTCCCACTCCTCCTGGTCCATAGCAATAATTTGTATTGTACCTTATACTAACAATACTAGATTATTGTTAAATTATGAAAATATAAAGTACAGGCAGTCCCCGGGTTACATACAAGATAGGGACTGTAGGTTTGTTCTTAAGTTGAATTTGTATGCAAGTCGGAACTGGCGTCCAGATTCAGCTGCTGTTGAAACTGATCAGCGGCTGACTACAGGAAGCCGGAGGCAGAGCTGCTCTGCCCCGGGCTTCCTGGAATCAGCCGCTGATCAGTTTCAACAGCGGCTGAATCTGGACGCCTGGGACAGAACAGCTGGGGCGCTGCCGGGTAGTGCGCGTCTCGGCGGTCCCGCCACTCACGTCCTCCGTGGCAAGAAAAGCCTGGTCTGCTGAGGGGGGGCGCACCACCTGCGTCTTCAGCGGCGAGAAAAGCCACTCCGCATCTCCCTGGTCTGCTGGGCGGGGGGCGCTAGCTCCACGTCTCCCTGGTCTGCTGGGGGGAAGCACCCCCCGCGCCGCCGGAGGTGGCGACAGTGGGGGAGGCACCCCGCACTAGCTGCACCCCCCCGTTTGTATCTAGAGGTTCCCCCCCCCATTCGTATCTAGAGGTCCGACTTAAGTTGGATTGATGTAACCCGGGGACTGCCTGTATACCTTGGCTTTCCTCATCATCTTTACCCACAGAAAAATAAAATGTAGAAATCAATAACTGCTCACTAGCTTGCGTGATAGCTTAAATGTAACCCTTAAATGACCCTGAGTTACTTATATGTTCATAATCAAGAGAGTTTGTTTGTGAATGTAGGGAAGGAATGAAGAAGGAATTGAAAGTTTAAAGTATTATTCAAAAAGACACAATGTTAATGCAGAAGGGATTTAGTTTTGTAATAAAAGTAGCATAAATGCTTGAGTTTCTATACACCTTGTTTTGGTATGGATTGTTTAAATATAGTACTTACTATTGTTTGCAGACTATTTTAAATCATTTTACAGCTGTCCTGTCCTAAGAGATAATGTAGATCAGCGAGCTGATTAAGTTTAAAAAAACCTCTTCCCAAAAACTGCATTCCTTGTTTTATCGCAGATGGATATATCAGTGCTATTGTGTGTGAATTTCTTTGTTAATTCACTTAATCTATAGAAAACTCTTAAAAATTCCAAACACTTATTTTGTTGGTCCTAATCACACTTAGATGAATTCTGTTTTGATAAATTATTTGATTCTTCCTAAATACTCAACACTGAAATGTTCTAGAGTAATAATCCATGAGTATAATGGATTACAATACCTTCTCTTTTGACTAGTCATATAGTAAAATGCAATAGTAATTTTTATAATGGCACTACAATAAGCAATCATAATAGTAATTCTGATTTCAGTCCCAACAAGTTGCGCTAGGAAGTTTCTAGAAGACTTTCAGGCTGTAGGCATAACTTTCAGAAGTTTTGCATTTTAACAGAATTACTGGAGGGTTACTACCATCCCAAATTCAATTTACGTGTGGAAAGCAAACAAGATAGGCCCTCAAGTTGATATTTAAATACCTAAATGAGTCAGTAATTTCCATTAATTGGCTTCATTGCGAATGCCTGGGTGTATCAGTGCTTTTGAAAGACAGACAGTTTAGGTGCCTTAAAAAAATAAGTGTGCCTGTGTGGGAGGGATAAATAAGAATCTAGGGCCCTACTTTTTAAAAACCTTAGTCTGAGTTTTCTAGGTTATTTCAGCCAGAGATCAAGCTGTTTGATCATGTTCTTCTTCAAATAAATTTAATCTCCATAGGAACAAAAAGATTAATTTCATTTAACTTCTGTACTTTTACTGCAAACCTCCTACTGACATGGAAAGGTTGTAACTAAAGAATTTTAAACATCTGTCCAAAGCCATTTTAATGTAAGCGAGTCATTGAAGTGACTTTTTTTGTAATATACTCTGGTGATTTTTCCTCAACCAAATTATTTGTCTTCTCATGGAAATTTGAGCAGTTAATGAAGAGATGCCATATTCATATGCTTAGTAGACATGACAAATCAAGCATATATCGGAGGCATTTTCCCCTTGATTTGCTCTGTTTATTTTATATCAGTATTTGATTAAAGATTACTGAAGCTATAAATGAGAAACTGAAAACATTAGAATAGGTGAGATCTTTAAACATTCTGTTTATATCTTCTAATAAAAGTGTTTTTGTTTATCTGCTGTAGCTTAGTCATCCAATGGAGGTTTGTAAACAGAGTTCAGAAACAAATGAACGCTTTTTTGGAGGTAAGCTTCATTAGTTGTTTTCTGCCAAATAATCTTTTCAATTTATTGTGGTAGAGCAAGATTTTTTTTTCCTACGGATTTGTGAGATATCTAAGTTACGAAGGAAAATCTTGCACGATCAAAAAAATCTACAGTATTTATAAAAAGTTAGTGATATTTTGAAAATGTTTCTATGACTTCTTCCCTGTAACATTCATTTTCTTTTTGAATTTAAAAGGCTGTAAAATTAAGCAAGATGTATTTCTAAATGATGATCCTAATGTTCCCTTTTTACTGAGATCAATATTCCATTCTCAAAACCCTTCTCTTCCTCCCCTAGCAGCAGTGATTACCTCTGAGTCATGCTGCCCTACAACCATGAATCCTGGAACCCAGCGATTCACAGATCCTACCTTTATTCTCCCTTGCGTGTTTCAAATTTAATTGCAGTTCTATCCATTGCTGCACTTTTTTCAGGTTCTGGCTTCTAGAAAATTACAAACATTACCACTGCAGAGCATCCAAGTCCAAGGTGTCAGGCTTCATTCCGTTCCTACCTCCCAATAATTGGCTAAATAGACTAATTTCATGTGTAGTCTTATGGAAACCACAGAATGTCTTAAATTTTAGAAGATGACAAAATTCTACTCATCATAGGCCTGCTCAACTGAAAAAAATCCTTGTCTTAAAAATAAATGCAATCTCCATGCCACGATATAATATTTGCTATCTGGTATGGAAGTGTATGTTAATGCTGAGGAAGTTTGCTCTAAAATTAAGAAATGTCAGTCAAATGAAAACTGGATACAATACATCTATTTTTGAGAAGACATTAGTTTTGTGCTCTTTTTTTTCAGGGATTCACAGAACTCCTTCCTATAGACTTGATTAAAATTTTTGATGAAAATGAGTTGGAGGTTAGTGGTTTTACATTGGTTTGTTTTATAGACAGTAAAGGAGTACTGCACACTTCTCTTAGAAATGCTAGATTCTGGAGTGAATGGTGTTTTGAATGGATTTGAGGGTGCGGGTGGATTTTCTCTCTAATTTATTTGGTCTAATGAATGTGTGTTTTATATAATTATAACCTAGAGTTGAGCGGGGTGCTTTTCATTAAATCAGAGGGGAAAACAAACAAACCTGTTTGCACAGATTGAGCTAGGTCCCTTAAGCATGTGTGTGACTTGCTGATTCATCAAAAATGTGATCCCTGTTCTGTTGAGCATATATAGTAATTACATTCATCTTATAGAGCTGCGCAGATCAGCATTCTCCAGGAACTCTACTAGTGCCAAAAGAGTTTCCTATTGTATTTGTGTGCACTGCATAGCAGTTGAAAAGAAGGAAACAGTGGTGGGAAGGATTAACCCAAAATTGTGTGAATATATTTTTTTCTCTTTGTGTACCATTTTGTATTAACATCTTAATAATTACATCCATACTTAGTTACTAATGTGTGGCCTTGGAGATGTTGATGTTAATGACTGGCGACAACACACAATCTACAAGAATGGTTACTGCCCAAATCATCCAGTCATCCAGTGGTTCTGGAAGGTAAAACAATTTATCCTCTCTTCTGACAATCCTTATATTTCTGAGATGAATGCTGCATGATATGATACTGTAGGTTCTGGTGTGAAGTCTAGATTTTTTTTTCTCCATGAAAATACTGAACAGTTATCTTTTTTACACGCACTGGATAATAAAATAACTACCACTCTGCTTTTATTGGTTGACAGAGTTCAACATAATCATTAATGATCTGGATAGGGGGCGAACAGTAAAGTGGCAAAGTTTGCAGATGATAGAAAATTATTCAAGATAGTTAAATCCAAAGCAGACATCTTGTACTGTCATCCTGTTTAGCAGGCTACCAGGTTTGAATCTGTGTGGTTTTTTATTTATCCTTTTCTGTGCTGCTGTGCCTTCTTGTTTTACTTGAAATTAGTTCTTTCCAATGTTGATGATTATGTTCTCCACATATTTACGTATTGTCATTGTGTGTCTCTGTGATCATTATTTAGTCTAGCTACACTTTCTTAAAAACTTCCTTGACAAGGAGCAGTGCAGTTGCATCAGAAATATGTAAAAAGAAGCTATTTCCTTTTTTCCCCCCTTGACTTGATGTCTCTGCACGTATAGCCCAAAGTTACACTGTGTTTTGTTTATCACCTATAACTTCAGCTCTAATTTGCTATCTGCTGCCAAATCATTGTCTTTTTGTGCTTATTTCTCTCAGCACTGATTCTTCATCCCAAATTAAATCATCCTGAGGTTAACCTTGTAGAGACTTGAGCACTGCAATGTTACTGTTTGCTTTTTTGCAGATATTGTTTTAGGAATGTCTCCTCTTTGATGACCCTCTCTTTCCACTCTCCCAACCTAGTTTCCCTTTCATTTGTTTCTTAAACGTTCGTAGCAGCATAGGAAGCTAACCCATGATACAGGTTTTATTTTACCTGTACAGCAGTTTGCTTGTTCTTTTTGATTCTCAGATCATATTCTTTGCCTCGTTCATTAATTTTTCACTTCAAGATAAATGTGTACTTGCTACATATTGAAGAGCGGTTTTGTCTGACAGGCAGGAGTTTTTATCTTAAATGTGTGAGCACTTGTGCCTAATTGAGAAGAACATAAAACACGACAAATAAATCTGGAGTGATATGATTTTCTAGATAAGGAATTTAGATGTGTTTACACATCAGTAAAAGCAATGGGCTCAAGATATATAAATGCCATCCTGCTCTTCATATCCTTTTGGTAGCTAGAATAGCCATAATATATAGGTATAACCCCCTCACCAAAAACAATACCTTAGAAAATAATTTAGTGTATTAAATATATAATTTTTCTGTGTAGTGAATTTAGCACATCCAGTGAAGTGAGTTTAATTAAATTATACCATGAAAGATAGTAGCAAGGAATTACATTATACTGTTTCAAAGAATCTTTGTGGTTTGCTTTTCTGTGACCTGATGTAATTCTCACCCACTTTGAGTGCTGTAGCTGTTTATGTATGTCAATTCTACTTTAAGTGATTGTGCAGACATACATTCCACTGTAGGTGTGTACACCTATGGTGGGATGTAATTGTACGCAATACATCTCCACAGGCATCAGTTACTGTATAGGTAAGCAACTATTTTAACTTATTGTCCTAAAAGGAAAGTCAGCTCATCTAAAATACTTAAGTATATACTCCCCACTGCTGCCAAAGCAGTGGCTACATATCTTCTGTTCTGGCCCAGTGTAGATTAGAAAAAATCTGTTTATCTAAGATTAGAAAAGCTGGTGTCATGCCAGCAATCAACTTCACATTTTAAAATTCTATCTGTCTAATTTCTTGTGTTCCAGTGCGAATTGTTTTTTATTTTTATTTTTTTACAATCCGTCTGGTAACTGCACATACCAATGTTCCCTCTTAACTTCTTTCCATGAACAAAATACATTTTATTATGTGCATCAAGGCATGTGCAGATGTGCACCGCCGATGGAAAGACATGCTGGTGACTATCGATGCTCTGCTAAGCAGCTGGGCGGTATTTGAATCTCTCCTAGAGGGCCACCCAAGCACTCAGTTTTCAGGGAACACTGGCACACACTGCTCTATCGTGTGATACAACCTCCCGTCTGTCTCTGTCTCTGTTGTTAGGCTGTTTTATTGATGGATGCTGAAAAGCGTATCCGGTTATTGCAGTTTGTTACTGGGACATCACGAGTGCCTATGAATGGATTTGCTGAACTTTATGGTAAGTTAAAAAGAGAAGATACATAAGGATGCTTAGCACTAAAATCTCTTTATTTTTGCTCTTAGAAATGTTTGACCAATTCTGAGTAGGATAGCATGCCAACAAGAGAACTTGGGCATGATATAGGGGTAATACAAGATGGAAGTTTTGATTCCAGTATCAACTGAACTGCTCCAAAACACTATGAAGGATTTTTTTCAGGCCATCCAAACTGTGGAGGGCATGTTTTTGTTCTCTTCAGAAATAATCTTCATAGGCTAAAGAATGCATGTGTGCAGTTGCTGCTGTGCAGATTAGAAGGCCACAAGTACATCATTTTTGGAGTGTTAATGTGTACTCATTTGTGCCATTATATGTGTTGCACTTGACATTAGCTATAGAGTGTAATGAGTTTTTATAAATAAAGGGTCAGAGACTTGGCTTCTTTAAATTAGCTTTCATGTCAATGAAGCTACATTAATTATTATAAGTCAAAGATTTAGTCTATAATTTCACAAGTATTTATTTTTTTTTAGTTATAACATTTAAGTAGTCTTTCTAAAATCCAGTGTTTAAACTATATTGGGGGGGATTTACTCTTTGTCCAGGTTCAAATGGTCCTCAGCTGTTTACAATAGAGCAATGGGGAAGTCCTGAAAAATTGCCCAGAGCTCACACATGGTGAGTAATGAAAACATAAAATTAAGGAGTTTATGGATTGTTACACTGCCAAGAAAGGATGGATACTGGTGACCAAATATGACAGGAACATACTGTATCTCAGGATCATGACCTTGTCCTATAGAGGTGAATTTCTATAAAATGGGATAATCTCCTACCTTGTGCATTCATACCACAGTTCTAAACATTCAAGTAGTTTAGGATTAGCTGCTCCCAAACTGCAGCCATCCTGAACCTGGCAAAATTCCAGGAACTAGCTAGCTCAACTTCGGTCTGTTATAAACTGCTTCTCTTAGTTTCCAGAAGGTTCTTTGTTTAATCCTCTCATTCAACACATTAAAGGCTGTTCTATATTAGGGGACTAATGGGTTCAAACTTTTAGTGTAGATGCACAGTTTAAATCATACATACTTTGGGTAAAGGAGTTTCTGTTCTTGGACTGATTCAGTTGTCCCTTAAAAATGGGTGCATTTCTCTTGGGCTATAGTTGCTATGTTTAAATGTACTGGTCCCACAGAAAGGATTCTACTTGAAGGTCTTTTCACTTAATTTCAAGCAATTGCTACTCCTGTACAGCCACTGTTAATTTGGTATCAAATTGGAAGGCACTCATTAGTCTGCAAATTGCCTTAAGCACTTGGCAATTAAAGCAGTGTGCTAATGAGATGGAACTGTCTGCTATTACAGTTTTAATCCCTTCTACTAGAAGACTTTTTTTTTCTATCTCAAATATATCTTTGTCAAAATGGATAATGGCTTAATCCTACAAGGTACCGAGCAGTGGGACCTGATACACCACATCATTTGAAGCTTGTGAGTGCTTTGCTATATTAGTCAGAGCACTCAACACTTTTGATTGAGCCCCAAGTACCGCATTTTTGCCATGTCAGTATTTCCGCCTGAATAGCTTTCTCTTCCACCATAAAAATACTAGTTTAAATTAAACTGAAAAACACCTGTACGTCCTGGCATCCTAAAGCTTGCTCTGTCACTTGAAAGCAATGGTGAGCTTTGAATGCTACAGAATAGTGCATGGGACTCTATTTAAAGTGAACGAGAGTTTGTACAGGGGGGTCAGTACTTCTGAGTGGCATGAGAAAAAGAAGAAAAGTTCTTAGCATTAGAAGTTCATTACTACTCCCGCCCTTATTTCATATGCCTGGCAGAATTATTGCCCCTTCCTCTTACTGAGTAACTAATGAATGGAAACAGATACATGACTTGGGAAAGAGGGACTGGCAATTGTACAAATACAGCTTTCACTTTTAGTGCTAAAATCTACTTGAGAAATCTTGTTCCCTCCCTCCCTCTCTCCCTCAACCAGTACTACTCTGGCAGGAAGCTCTTACTCTCATCCCCACAGGCCTGGGTTTGGTTTCAGTGAATGACTTTTATTCTCTTCCTTGAAATGTGCATAGAAGGAGCTCTGTAAAAATGTGTGCGCCAACAAAGCGCAATCACAGAAAAACACTGTGCACAGAAGCAGCTGGCTCCAGGAGACTCCATATGCTCCTGACTTGTTAGACAATTCACTGAAAAGCTGAGACCTCAGCCCAGTTAACTTAATTTAAGTTAGCCAGACGCATCCATAAAACTCAGACGACAGGCACTGAGAATCGTGAAGCAAACAAAGAACCAAAATAATTAATTATTGTGAATGTTTTCCATGCATGGAAGCTCTGTAAAATAAATAGGGCTTAAATTCTTTGGTGTTCTATAGATAATATAACTTGCAGCATTTAATAGTAATCAGCTTTCCATACAGAACACTATAGCAGGCAACTGAACTTCCTATAGATCACAGTTTTAGTTACCGATTAAATATTGAGGATGTTCTCAAAGAGCCTTCCCTCTCTGTTGTTGTTGTTGCTGTTGCCACTCCTGGAGGGAAAATGAGCATCTAACCTTTAAATTCAATGCATCTCTACTGAGTCTTTGGAACTGATACAGCTCTGTATGAAGCCTGGCTTCCTATAGAAAGAGAGGATTTAAAATACATTATTTTTTCTCTTCCAAGTGTATTTGAACAGTTTTCCAGTCTAAGGTCTGAATGGGAACAAAGAGCTGGTTATCTATGTAACCAGAAGCACAAGAGCTTTAGCGGGGGAAAGGAAATTACGTAGATGGCTCCATTTGAGACATCAGGCATGTGTGATCCTATTAAGGCCTCCAAATTATTTGACCTCAGTATAGTTTTCACATTTTTTATACACTGTAAATTGATTGTCAAATGATACTTCCCCTCCTTCAATTTCAGCTTTAATCGCCTTGACTTACCTCCTTATGAAACTTTTGAAGATTTACGAGAGAAGCTTCTTATGGCAGTTGAAAATGCTCAAGGATTTGAAGGAGTGGATTAAAACAGCTACTTTTTTTTTCCATCGAGCAAGTTCTGCTTGAACTGTTGAATTTGCCTAATGGACATAACCAGTGACAATGGCAGAACTGTTGCACAATCTTGGTTCATGGAGCAAACTCTTCTACAGTGCAGTTGCCTAAATTCAGAAATTTGAACTACAACCTGTGGATAACACTTGATGTTTCCACAGTAAATCACCAACTGGTTGACGTGTACTCTAATTACATTTCAGCAGGACTTGTTCTATTTATGTTGTGCCTCTGTAGGCAAAGCCCTTAATAAATATTTTACATACTTTCTATTGACAATGAATGGAATTAATCACTTTACAGGTATAGTATTACAACTCATGTTTACTTTTTTAATGATTTAGACATTTTTCAGATTTTATTTAATCAAAATTAAAAATGCCATGTTCTAGGAAAAATGTTCATTTTTCCTATCTGAATTTCATACCAGCCTTGACACCAGTGGCATTTTTAATTTCAAAATACATTTTGAGCCTTGTGTCCCCAACCTATCAGAAAAGCTGGAATAACCAATGTGAGAAATTTTCTGCAGATGGAATATATTAATGGCAATTCTAAAAGCTTTTAGGTGAACACATTAATATTTTCTGTATCCAGAAGAAATAGTACAGATTGGATGTTACATTTTTGTATAAATCAATAGAAGAATTACAAGCTGAGAGAGGATCATAACATAACATGCCAAATCTCACAGTCAATAAAGAAATCACCTCATTATTTCTTGGTAATATTTATGTGTACTATAAAACATTTTGGGATAGGGTTGGCATTATCGTTATAGGAAAAAATGCTTAACCCTATCATTAACTTTGTACAGTGAGTCTTTACTATTCTTTCCTCTTTCCTATTTTCAATGGAGGCATTTTGAATGAAACCTGGCACTGCTTGATTTGGAACTGTGGAAACCAGATCTATTTTGTTTCCTATTTGTATGCATTTGCTAATGATACCTAAATAACAGGGTTTTTTGTTTTTGTTTTGTTTCTAACTGCACCAACTCTAAAGGCACTTTATGTAACACATGGAGGTCATATCTTTATCATAAACATTAATGTGATTATATTCCTTCTCACTGCACTTGTCTTTCAGGTGCAATATCTATCAATTGTGAATTTGGCTGCTGCTGTATAAAAAACAGATGTAGAGCTGGGCCTGCAGACATGTTCTCACCAATTGGTTTTGTGATTTTTTTTTTTTATTCAATCACAAAGATTTATTTAATATATACAGTTGCCTAATCAATTTTGTTACCTATGACATGTTGCATGCTTAAACTATAACACCGGAGTTATATCTGTTGTGTGATCAATTAAAGGCGAAAAAGATTTTGCATTTGATCCACTGAAGTTAAATGGTTAAACACAGCAGTAGGGTTAGGTTTGTGGGTATGCATTCAGCAATTTAATTATGTTCAGATTTGTGAGGTTTTTGTCCACGTATGTAACACACTTTGTTTTTGTTTTTTTCCCTAAGAACCCGACTAACACTTATTCACAAGCAAAATGACAGGGTGCAAGAAAAAACTGAAACCATTTCACCCCTTATTGCCAAGAACTGAGCTTTTTTTTTTTCTTCTTCTTTGCACATGCAATCCGCTGCCAGCAATGCGTGAGGCAGCAGTTGCTGGCAGGGAGTTCAATAAGTATTAACTCCAAAGCAGGAAAGCTAATTTAGCAAAACTTATTGAAGCTAATAACTTTCAGCAAATGCTAATTTGTCAGACTTTGCTGGACTTGGGATGCAGCCTTGGTTTGCTTGCAAAAGTTAAGAGTCAGTAGGTGCATGAAGAAGTTTTGAACCTTCTATTCTGAATGTAGATTAAAGTTAATTCCCTTTCTATATTAATTTTATTTTCAGACATTCCTTTTTTTCCATCTGCTTAGCTGAAAATCTAGACATGAGAATGAAATGGGCTGAATCTGAATA